>NW_024082008.1:0-187500 GCF_003009895.1 Hyaena hyaena | reverse complement strand
TTTATTGAATACATGCATTTTCTCTCACAAGGGATTGTTCATTGGATATCACTAATACGAACTCATTATTGTACAGGAGGATTTTGGCAGAATATCTCCCTGCACTGTATTTTCTAGAAATGGACCTGAGACAAGGATTTTCATCAAGTTATTCATTCAGAAATGTTTCCAGGAGAGGCCAGTAAGAGAGCAGAAGAAACAGAACAAAGAAGGATCAGGAGAAGGGGGCAAACAAGGAAGTGATTTCAGGCCAAGTCCTCCATCACAGACCAGTTTAGCCTGTTCTTCCAAGGGATCTGTGAAGTGCACATTGTGTCTCAGCATTGTCTCCTCTGAGGCATATGAGCTATGTTGGAGTGGTGTAAACTCAGGCAATTCAGTTCTCTGCAACTGAATATCAAATAACTCCAGTAAGAGGAGGGAAATTCCTCAAAGAAGAGTAATGAGTCTGGGCTGTTGGTAGCGAAGACCCCCTAGGCCAGTGAAAGGAGGAGAGAAATGGCAAAAGGCCTCTGAGCCATAGCATCCCCAGTAGGTGCCATTGTATATAAATGATTAGAATATTCTTGGACTCATTTTTTAAGAAAGATATGAACTGAGGTTCCATTGCTTTGGTGAAGTTAATCATACAAGCTCTGACAAACTTTCCTTAAATCCTATTTCACCATCTTATCCTTTAAAGTTTCTTTCCCCCCACAGCAGCTGCTTACTCAATACGTCTCTGGAGGCAAGGGAAACAAAAATCCAAAATGTACTATTGGGACCTCATCAAAATAAAAAGCTTCTGCACAGCAAAGGAAACAATCAACAAAACTAAAAGGCAACTGACAGAATGGGAGAAGATATTTGCAAATGACATATCAAATAAAAGGTTAGTATCCAAAATCCATAAAGAACTTATTAAACTCAATAGCCAAATAATAAATAATCCAGTGAAAAAAATGGGCAAAAGACACGAATAGACACTCCTCCAAAGAAGACATCGAGATGGCAAGCTGGCACATGAAAAAATGCTCAACATCACTCATTATCAGTGAAATGCAAATCAAAACCATAATGATACACCACCTCACACCTGTCAGATTAGCAACTCAGTCAACAAGATATGTTGGCAAAGATGCAGAGAAAGAGGATCTCTTTTGCACTGCTGATGGGAATGCAAACTGATGCAGCCACTCTGGAAAACAGTATGAAGGTTTCTCAAAAAATTAAAAATAGAACTACCCTATGACCCAGCAATAGCACTACTAGTTATTTATCCAAGGGATACAGGTATCCTGTTTAGAAGGGGCACATGCACCCCTATATTTATAGCAGCACTATCAACAATAGTCAAAGTATGGCAAGAGCCCAAATGTCCATCAATGGATGAATGGATAAAGAAGATGTGGTACACACACACACACGCACACACACACAATGGAGTATTACTTGGCAATTAAAAGGAATGAAATCTTGCCTTTTGCAACTACATAGATGGAACTAGAGGTATTATGCTAAGTGAAATTAGCCAGAGAAAGACAAATAACATAGGACTTCACTCATATGAGGACTTTAAGATACAAACAGATGAAGATAAGGGAAGGAAAGCAAAAATAATAAAAAACAGGGAGGGGGACAAAACATAAGAGACTCTTAAATATGGAAAACAAACAGAGGGTTCCTGGAGGGGTTGTGGGAGGGGGGATGGGCTAAATGGGGTAAGGGGCATTAAGGAATCTACTCCTGAAATCATTGTTGAACTATATGCTAACTAACTTGGATGTAAATTTAAAAAATAAACTAACTTTTAAAAATAAATAAAATAAATACGGTGTCTCTCCCCTTGGGCGCCTGGGTGACTTAGCCATTTAAGCCTCCAACTCGACTTCAGCTCAGGTCATGATCTCACAGTTACTGAGTTCAAACACTGCATTGGACTCAGCCCTGAGAGTGCAGAGCCTGCTTAGGATTCTCTTTCTCCATCTCTCTCTCTCTGCCACTCTCTCTGGTCATGCTCTGCCTCCCTCAAAATAAATAAACTTAAAAAATAAATAAAATAAAATGTATTCTCCCTTATTTAGGGGAGCAGGGGATCATTCTGACTTCCCAAGCATCCTTATGAACATTTAAGCAATATTTCAAATTACTTTTAAAAATTTTTTAATGTTTTATTTATTTTTGAGAGAGAGAAAGAAAGAGACAGTGTAATCAGGGGAGGGTCAGAGAGAGAGAGAGAGACAGAATCTGAAACAGGCTCCAGACTCTGAGCAAGCTGTCATCACAGAGCCAGAAGTGGTGATTGAACCCATGAACCATGAGATCATGACCTGAGCCGAAGTCGGATGCTTAACCTACTGAGCCACCCAGGAGCTCCATTAAATTACTTTATTCAATAAAGTAATTAAATAAAGAGAGAGAGAGAGAGAGATAGCAAGCAAGGGAGGGGCAGAGGGAGAGGGAGACACAGAATCTGAAGCAGGATCCAAGTTCTGGGCTATCAGCACAGAGCCCCATGCAGGGCTCGAACTCATGAACCATGAGATCATGACCTGATCCGAATCTGACACTTAACTGACTGAGTCACCCAGGTTTTCCTAAGCAATATTTTAATACAATATTTCTGAGTCCTGTCATCCAAAACCTCAGTCCCATTTGTAAGTTTAGGAGCAATGCCAGGCACAGATTCAAAGTAATACTAATTTATATTTGTTTCAGTCAACATTTAGCACTTTGACTAAGTCTGATGGCCCCTCACACCTGTGTTCCATATCTGTTTTAGTTTAGGCAATCCACCAAGGTCCTTTAGATTTGATTCACTATACTAGAGATGAAATGGATTTCAGTTGGTTGAATGGGATATTTCTTATGGATACAATATCTGGGCCGTGCCATCTGTACCATATAACACAGGGAAATTTCTGAGCAGGGCTCAAATATTAAGTTAGGTGAAGGAGAATTTAAAGGTCTCCTATACCCAAAGCTTAATTTCTACTTAATAGAAGCCGGGATATACTGTAATATCTGAAACCTATATTCCAAACTTGATAAGTTTCTATACTTTATCATATTGTATCTGCTCTATAAAGGACTTTGATTCAGAGTTCTTAGTCTTATTCTTCATATAACAAGTAAGCATCATTTTGGGATTTTAGAATATCCCTAAGAACCACTACCACCAATTTTTATTCATTAGATGTAGAAAGCAGATTTGAAGCCTGATGAAAGAAAACTGCCTCATGGTCATCTTCCTATAGATATCTTTATTCTAAGTAGATACTAGCAATAGCAAGCCAAAAGTATCATATACCTGTTCAGGGTTTAATAAATTCTCAGCCTTGTTCTTTCATTTATAGGAAGAGAAGAGGAAGGACGTGGTGGATAAATGTTTTCAATGGCATCCACTTTTTGTCTTTCACTTTTATTTATGTTTCTTCTGTACCTTTGTTGGGAAACAGGGCACTAACATTTAGTTTCATAGAATTTAAATTGTATACAAAACTTTAGTTTGAGGAATGCAAACCAGCACTTATTATATTCTGACTATGTGATAGGTACTCTGCTGGAAGCTGAAGACAGAAAAATAAATAAGATAGAGCCCATCTCCAAGGAGATCATGATCTCTAAAACCAGATAATTTTAGTATAATGTGCTGACCGTTATGAAGTGCTTACTACTGCACATAGAAAAGGTACTTATTTCAGGGATTTGGGAAAGATTTGAACAGCTTCCAGAGCACCCACAGCTCCATCCTTACCCATAATGTCTATAAAGATGACATGTATCCCATGTTGAAATAACATTCTAGACCTAAGATAAGAGTCCCTCCTGCCTGGGTGCCACATGAGCAAACAGAAACTTAAACAACATTTGTGTCCCTGTTAATGCTCCATTTGACCCAGAAGCACAGTACGTACATTCATCCAATCCCCAAATACCAAGCCAACTCTGGAACTTCTGATCTCAAGCAAGATTGAATATGTAGCCCTAGCCAATCAGATATTTTGTATTTTCCTTCTCCTTCGTTTTATTATTTAACCTATGAAAACTTCCTGCCTCATTTTGCCTTTGTCTGGAAGAAGACTGTCTGCTTCATGAAGTGTTAAATAATGTATGTTTTGTAACACATTTGTAATTGTCTTATTTAGTCATTTTTAACACACAATAATTGAACAAACTAGAAAAGTGAGGGTCAGAAAGGCTGTGACTCGCCATCCTCTCCTCAACAGCCACAACATCTGATAGATGTGTTTGCCCATCCTTCCTCATCTCGTCTTCACCTCTCAACAAAATGAGACATGAATACAATGCTCAGAATGCCACCAGCTTCCCTCCCTAAGAACACAGACCCTTTCTTGATTACTAAATCAGTGTTCCTGTCCTAGCTTTTCTGTCTTATGGTCTGCAATATTTCACAATGTGGACTGTTTTCACTTCCCAGGTTTTTGTAGTTTAACACTTTCTTGGGTTTCCGCTTACTTTTGGTCCCATTTTCCAATATTTATTCATTTGTATGTATGTATGTATGTATGTATATTTGTGTATGTATGTTTGTATGTATGTACATATGTATGTATATTTAATTTATTTAATTGTCTTGTTCTTTTTCAGTCTTTAAAATAAACTTTACAAGAGACTTCCCCTGGCCAGTGTTTTCTCATTATATATCCACTGCTTGGAGGATCTAATCTCATGGCTGTAATACTTATTTAGTTTATGAGTTGGATACCTATGACTTCTATGTACATGTTTCTCCTGAGATTGAAGTTGAGACCTTAACCATTCACGTACAAATAAGAGAGCGAAAGACAGAGACGGGATTCTAGTTCTTCCGTAAGTTTTCACACGAGTAGCTGGAGAAGCGTTAATGGAATTCATTCTAATTAGAGAATACAGGATGAGAAGTACATGTGCAGATCGGGATTATATATTGAATTTAATTTACTAAGTGCGATGGACTAGTATGTCATCTTAATGTTGATGACTAGATCTCATAGGAAATATATGAGAGGAACATAACAGATTTAAGAGTAATCAGTAAATAGTTGGTAAAGGAAACAGAGCATGAAGAATGGAAAGGATAAATCACAGAACACAGTCTGAAGACAGAAGAGACAATATGTAGGGACACAGATTTGAAACATGATTATGAGTTCAACTTGGGATATATCTATAACATCAAAATGTAGAGTTCCAGGAAACCAATTGTTTTTCCACTGGCTTCTCAGATCCCAAGAGTTTCTCAGGGACCAATGTGAAGCACCAGAAAGGCAACATGGAAGGGTTTTGGAGTTTGGGGGCTTTGGAGCTTTGGACCAAAGCTCTTTGGACTCTGATTCAAAGAAGCTTTTGCATTGCAGAACATCTCACCCATCCAATCATTCATTGCTGACATTAAAGTTTGCAAACTACCAAAGGAAATGTGTATTTACTTGGCTGAGAAAACTAAGGCTTAAAACACATTAAGCCATTTGACCAAAGTCACACAGCTTTTAAGTGGCCAAGAATAAACGTGAGTGTTTTTCCATTCTGCTTCTTCTCCTACTGTTTTCACCATTCAGTTTATGTTCAAAGCATCTTTGAGTTCTGTGCCTTTCTTTGAATTCTCATTCATACTTTCTTTTTAAAAATTTTTAAAATGTTTTATTTATTTATGAGAGAGAGAGAGAGAGAGAAAGAGAGAGAGAGAGACAGTGTCAGCAGGGGAGAGTCAGAGAGAGAGGGAGACACAGAATCCGAAACAGGCTCCAGGCTATGAGCTGGTAGTCAGCACAGAGCCCAATGCCGGGCTCGAACCCATGAACCATGAGATCATGACCTGAGCTGAAGTTAGACACTTAACTGACTGAGCCACCCAGGCGCCCCTGAATCTTCATTCATACTTTCTTAATTAAGCTATCTCAGCTGTCTCATAGATTATACAAGCAATTCCTCTAGATGTGCCCAGCACCATCTCACCCTACCTCATGCTTAATTCATTTTCCAAACTAAGCAATCTTTCTGAGGCAAATCTGATTACCTGAGTCAATGGTTGAAATTTCTCAGCAGCTCTAAATTGTCAAGATAAAGTACAAACTCATAACTTACAAAGATTTTTCCTTATGCAATTTTTATTTTCATCTCATATAAGACTTCCAATTTGCTAATAACTGTGTATTTTTGTGTTCCAAGTACTTTTCAGTGACTTTTGTTCAGTTTAACAAATGGGAAGGCATTTTAAAATTTAGTATCCAATTATTACATGATTAGATATTGTGATAACTGTTTTATCTTTTAATTCTTTAAAATATTTTTATTATTTATTTATTTTGAGAGAGAGACACACAGAGAGAAAGAAAATCCCAAACAGGCTCCACACAGTCATTGCAGAGCCCAACACAGGGCTTGATCCCAGACACCGACAGATGATGACCTTAGCTGAAATCAAGAGTTGGACACTTAACCAACTGAGTCACCCAGATGCCCCTATGTTTTGGTAACTGTTTTAAAGGAAAATTTCTAAAAACGTGCTATGAGAGAAATTAAGAATAATAACTTAATAACTTGAACTATATTTGCAGGAAATGCTTTTTCTTGAAAGAATCTTTTAATTTGAGATATGCAAGGTAAATAGGAGTTAGCTAAGGAGATTCCAGAGAAGACATATCTGGCAAGAGAAACAGCATTGATGAAGGTCCTGTAACAGAAAAGAGACTTGTGTCTTTAGGAAACAGAAATATGGCTAATGTGGTTGGAACCTAATGAGCAAGAAAAGAGTTTGAAGGGAATAAAAAGATGTGCAGACACTACACTTTACAGTTACTAGAACAAGATATTCTTTCTATTTCTCCCTTTCACCGTCCCTTTCTCTCTTCCTTTCCTTTGCATTTGCTATTTCCTCTATTTTAAGCTAAGCTTTCCTCTGCCACAAAAGTCATTTTTATGACATTTCTATCATTAACTTCATTCTCCAGGACACAGACTAGGTGTTACTTACTTCATTTGGAAAGTGTATGAGTCACAACAGACTGCATGCTATAACAAACACCTTCAGAATTTCAGTGCTTGGGGTGCCTCAGTGGCTCAGTTGGTTGGGCTTCTGACTTGGGCTCATGTCATGATCTCATGTTCATGGGTTCGAGCCCTGTGTCAGGCTCTGTGCTGACAGCTCAGAACCTAGAGTCTGCTTTGGATTCTGTGTCTCCCTGTCTCTCTGCCCCTCCCCCTCTCATGCTCTGTCTCTCTCTGTCTCAAAAAAAAATAAAAACATTTAAAAAAAAATTTCAGTGCTTAACATGTTAAAGTGCATTTATCTCTTATAAAAATCCAATGCATATGTTTCTAAATAGGCAGTTTTTTGAGGGCCTTTCTTCTTAGTGGTGACTCATGAACCTGACTCACTCCAAATTGTGCCTCCAGCACTCCCTGGGGATTTAGGGCCATTTATTTTCAGCCACTCTATGGGAAAAGAGAGAGCAGAGTAACACAGGGGAGGTTTTTATGGGTCAGACTTGGACGTGACTTGAATAATTTCAGCCATATTCAATTGTCCAGAATTATGTCCAGGGCCACTCCTAACTGTGAAGGAGTCAACTAGAAAGGAACAATGGATGTAGTGAACTAGCTGCTCTCTGCCATATTTCTTTCTTTTGACCACCAAATAAATACCCATTTCAACTTTTCTCCCATCTAACGAGTACTATCAACCCCTCCCTAGGGAGACAGCTTCAATTTCTATCCAGTCGTTTGTCCACATCAAAATCTAGGAACTCAGAGCAATGTCCCAGCCATAAAGTTTACATGCGTTCATTCATGGTCTCTCAAAAACATGGATTAGAAAGTCTAATCGTTTTCCATGCAACCTTAAGCAGGCACAAAATGGCTGCCTGCTTAGAGATAGAGAGAATAAAAAACACCAGGAATCACTGCAATATACCAAATGTGAAATCCTGTCAGAAATTAAGAAGGAAGGAAGAAAAGAAAGAAGGATAAAAAGGAAGGAAAGAAGCATGGAAATAGTTTAGAACACCATTTCAAGTATTAAGAATTTAACATTTTAAAAATAATAATGATAATTGCTCATATTAGACACTAGGGTAAGAAATGCACTTTTTTTTTTCTCCTTTAAATTCTCACAGCAACCAGGTGAGTTAGGTAATATCATTGCTTCCATTTTACTGACAAAGAAACAAAGTTCACAGAGTTTAAACAACTCGTCTCAGTTGTTACAGATATTAATTATTGGAACTTGACTTGACGATTGCCTGACCAAAATTTAAGACCTAACTATTATTATATACAACTTTTGTATCATAATCCAAGTAACTAAAGGGCCATTTGATTTATCATTTAGTCATTATTACAAATTACATATCAGTGAAAAATTCACTAAACATTCAGAACACTGTTAAGAACAGTAACCACTATAATATTTATTTTAAGGGTTTTGAAAGTATCTACAAGTAAAATGATACTATTTAGACACAAAATCATTTAACTCTGAACCTAACACTTCATGACAATAATTTCAAATTTTCAAATTGTTACTTGGCACCTTAGGCATCAGTTTCCATTGCTATCACATCATTATGAAAAGACTACTCGTCAATATCTAATTTTAAGATTTATTTTCTTGAGATATTGCTTATTAATAAATAGCCTTATCATAGGTCACCCAAACTTATCTAATCCAAATAAAGACACTGTTCTTCCTCCACAATTTTCCCATAGAAATATGAACAGCATTTCTGACCCAGTGTAAAGATAAAGGTATACATTGTTTTCTCTGGAAAGAATTACAGAAATTGTTTAGTCTTAAATGACAATTAAGGCAGTACATTGGAACAGCTGATGAACTACCCTCCTAAAATACTATCTTCACTAAGAATAAAAAGGTACTGCTCAAAAAGACTTTCTGCCATTTATCTTTCATAAAGGACATTTACATTGGCAAAATATTGCTGATGGCAGTTGCATTTTTTTATTGAAAAAGTATTGAAATAAAAAATGTATTCTGTAAATCTACCATTCTCAGAGAGCTCTATGCTCACTGTTTTGTAACATTTTTATTCAGTAGAATGCATTCTCTTTTTTTCAGTTAGCAAATGCTTTTTTTACTCCTGAACTTCCAGAGATATCTAGAAAATAGAATTATGGTTCTGCTTTCTCAGATTAATTTTCGTTGCTTCAAAATAATGCACACACTTCCAATAATGTTTCTGTTTTAATATATGCTTTCTCTGTAATTCATTAATGCAATTGGCCAGCAACTTTTGCCTGGACTTTAAATTTGTGATTTAAAAAAGGCAAATGCAGCAATTAAGAGCCCAGAAGAAATCCCTTATCAAATTAGAATCAGCTGGCAAATTTGGATCTTAGCTAATTAACTGTGCTCTTAAGAATTTTTTTTTTTGAGAAATGAACTCAATTTAAACTAAAATTAATTAAATTAAAATATATTAAAAAATTGGATAGATCAAAGCCCTTTAATTTCAGTTTAGCCAGTGCAATCCAGCCAACACTTGTGTTCTGACCTGCTGTACCTCTCCTTCTGTACCTCATAGGCAGTTATGCCGTTAACATTACAGAGTACGAGGATGATGTACTAAAAAGTGTCAGATACCATTAACGTGGCTAATAAAATTATATGTAGCACTTTTATAACTCAAACATAAATAAAAGTGAAAAAACAAAGTAGTCCTTTCTTTTCTAAAGCAGTGCCATTAAATTGACGTAGAGAAAAGTGTTTCTACTTTCTTAAAATGAGAATTTGTTTCCCTGGCAAGTATTCACTAAATTGATCCCTACAGTAATTTTACTGTGGTGTATACAACAAAGGACATTTTGGGGCTGTGCTTTGTTTTTTTTTTATGTTACACTCTTCCTCTCTGCACACACACTTTTTGTCTGGCACTTTCCTCCCCAGATATGCTTTAGTCTTGCTACTGTCAAAAGAAGGAAAACAAAAACAAACAACAAAAATAATCTATTTTATCTGATTCTCTTCAAAATAATAAATAATAAAAACATCTTTATTATATGAAAGATTTTAAAAGGTCAGAAGGAAGAATATTTATAAACTGCCAAAGACAAAATATTTTTAATGAGAAACTTAGGGCTAAAAGGCCAATGCTAGCCTAGCTTGTAAGAACTTTAAACAATTCTATATAGGTAAGTTTTACTAAACAAACGGCTTCAGGTGAGATGAAATGAAAGCATGGTTACTTTACTTATACCTCATAATAACCATTATTGGGTGGAAAAGGGGGGGCAGCATTGTTTATGCATCTTATCCTGGTGAGCTCAATAATTATTAACAGTGCCTTGGTTTGAACACAAAGTATATAGTTACTTAAGTATAGGATACCTTTTGTGTGATACAGGTGCTGATATTCAGAGAAGTCTGTTCAGTTGCATGAAAGTCACATATTGTGAGTTTCAAGAAAATTAGAGCAGTCATAAGATGGTCAGAAACATAGAACTAAAATAAGAATAGGTGAAAGTAGACTTGACTAGGCTAGAATCAGTATCTCTTGAGGAGCAAAGAAAATTGCGCTTATTTACAGTGTTATAAAAAAAAATCTTTCATGGGCTAAGTGTCGGTTTGGGTAACACTTCTGCAGGCAGAGCTGGCAGGCTTCAGTAATCTAGTTTATTGGTCTACAAAGCAGAGTAACAGAAACCTAGCTCAACGGATGTGCAATTTTATCTCACTTTTCCATTCCTCTTGTGGTATCTGTTTCATAGCATGTATAATAGCTCAATAGTATTCAATGGGCTTTAAACAAATAACTAAACATATTGGAGGCATGATCACAAAATCTATACTGATGGGCGAGGCAAACAAATTAGTTTTGCCTATGCTCATCTAAAATATGCCGTATTTGATTAGGCACTGGATATATTATGAACACTAAGAACATAATCTCCCCATCATTCACTATTTAAAGAGCCCTGAACAGTACCTAGAACATTTTGACCATGTTATGTTATCATCATTAATAGTATTATGTGCAAATGAGAATAGTATCATACATATAATGTTTTTCCTTCATTGTGTTTAATGTTGCACCTAATAATCTTAGTTTAATGTCACCTAAATAAAATTTCTTATGCAACAAAAGTCAAATTTTGTTCCCATGATCTAGCAAAAGTCTAAAATGGAAACATTTAAAAGAGTAATTATTACCGAGGATATTAAGTGCTTAAAAAGTCATTAGGAAAATAACTATATTTATTGAAAAGATCATTAACATGTAACATTATATCAGCAGATGCAAGAATGTTGAGTACATGTACCCTATTGAGGCTTTAGTGTACTGGATTTTTAAAAAATTAATGATGTGGAAAACATTATACCTTTAATATTAAAACAACCCCAATTCTTGGCCATCTTGAATTTAAAGTCACATTATGGAAGTCACATGGTGCATTTACTAACATACCTTTAATGATGCTTTGTCTTCACTCTGAAATAGACATTGAGGCTATTGTGCTCATGTGTGTTGAATTTCTGGCATTCTTTACAGAGAAACTACAAATCTACAATGTTTGATGTACGACAATCTTTCTGTAAGTAGAGTTTCTATTTTTACTTATAAAGAAATGTAAGTTGTAATCTCAATACTCGAACTACAAATATGGTTTTTACTTTCAATTTATCAGACTACATTTCTTTCAACATCAGCAGAAAACTAGCAGAGAAGGGAAACCATAAGTGGCATAAGAACTCACTCACTACTGCCAATTTCATACCAAATAGTGAAAACAAAGCAAACAAAATCACATGAAACCAAATTTCAGAACCTGTAATTTAGTGTCTACCACCACAGGATGGGGGTCATATAGTTACAAAATGAAGCCTAAGTATAATTTTCACCGTCTGTGCAAGAATTCTTTCTGTAAAAGTAGCAAAGCTCTAGGACAAGCCCCTCTGGGTGGCCATGGAAGTGAAAGAAGCCAAATTCCTATGGCATTTGTTTCTGATCCACTGATCAGAAGAGTTTAAATCTTGGGGTGCCTGGGGGGCTCAGTTGGTTAAGCGATCGACTCTTGAATTCAGCTCAGGTCATGATCTCACATTTCATGGGGTCAAGCCCAAATTGGCCTCTGCGCTGACAGTGTGGAGCCTGCTTGGGATTCTCTCTTTCCTTCTCTCTCTCTTCCCCTCCCCTGCTCGCTCTCTCTGTTTCTCTAAATAAATAAATAAATAAATAAATAAATAAATAAATAAATAACAACAACACCAAAAGAGTTCATCTCTATTTTAAAAGTTGAAAAAATATCATTGATAGTTTTTCTCCGATGGAAAATTGAATAAAAATATGAACAGTTTATACCATTTTAAACCTTTTTACCTTTCTTGCAATGGTCTAAACTGATGAAAAGATCGTCATCATTTTGTTCCCCAAAATATAAATACATACAAAGTTGTTAGAATGATTGCAATGAAATACATCACTTTTTGCTCAAAATTCAATTATTACAGTTAAAGTAGAAAACTATTAACACAATTAATATTATGTGGTGCTACTGTAAAGAAGGCATTTCAAAATCAAAGATATTTAGTTTGAGAAGAAAAAGAATGATTTTTATTTTCCACAGCATATTCGTGTTTTACTACCAAAGCCTGACAATATAAAATGGTCCAATAATGTACTAAGACCATAGTGAGGACACTGAGTCTGATGTCTATACTGAAAGAAATATCCAGAGACAAATCAATAAACACCAATTTCCTGGATTCTAAGACATACTGTTAATTAACTTTTTTTCAGAAAAAAAAAACAAGCAAAAAGTCCTGTAATTGTACATATATTTACAATAGTGAGCTTCAAAAATGTGAAAGTCAAAAAATGGTCATCTTTGAATTGCAGAAATATGGCATATCTATCTGCATATGTTTACTAGGGTCTCCGTTTTTAGAAGGTCCTTATACAGAATGCTATTGATTTGCATAAATGAATAGGACTATCTTGATCCATAAATAAGGCCATCCTTCTTTGTGGGCACACAGTATATTTTATGATTTATTTTTATTCCACCCAAATTGAACTGGGAACTATGGGCCCTGATCCTGGAACTGCCACTGTCTGATTGACCTTACCTGGTAGGTCACTTGCCTTTTCTGAGTCTCTAGCCTGCACTGAATGAGCTGTAAAATTCCAGGCTTATTTGCAACTCAAGGAAAAGGGTGGAGATGATATAATTTAAGACTAAATTTACTCCCTTAAGGAAGGACTCAATATGATTTTTTGAGGAAATCATGGCAGGGAAAGCACTTATATTATGCAATGAAGGGGCCTATGGTCAAGGAAGGCAGTGGCTAATGAGAGTTTATAGCTAGGGCTCTCTGAGCAGGGAACTGGATGGAAAACAAAGGAGCACAGCCCAGAAAAGGCTAAAAGGGAGGAACATATATACTTTAAGCCAAGCAAACATTCATCCAGCATTAGGGATACCTTCCAAGCCACCACTTGTTGTCTGCTACCGGGAAGAGAATAGGGAGTGTAATATTAGGGCAAGGGCCTGGAGCCAACCTCTAACTCTAAAATACATTCTACCCATAACTGCTAATAAAAGTAAAAAATTGTCAGAAACGTATGTGTCTGAATTTCTAATGTATTCCTAGGTTATGAAAAAAATATGTGATTTGTGATATGATTTGAAATGAACAGGGCAAAAAGTAGTCTGTTGGGGAGAGACTATAATACAGTCTGTATGTGCAAACTTGAATTTACCCTGCCTTTATACCTACCCCATAATATTGCTGTGCAGAAAAAATAAGATATTATCGTTAAAATCATTTAGCACAATGATCAGCAATGATTAAGTGCTTTTAAGATATTTTTCATATTATTTCCCAAATTGTAATTTAATTTCAAAATGCTACTTTATTTTGAACACAAAGTTCAAAACACTGGCCTAGATAGAGTGGAATTCAAAGATAACCAAGTCTCTGCCATCCAGGAGTTGACAGAATTTTTTTGGTAGAGATTTTTCAAGTGAAGTCTTGCTGTGAAGTGAATTTATCGTTTCATCTCTATGGAATAGAGAGCTGGAAGAGAACTCCAACATCCCAGAAGTCAAAGGGGAAACTTTTATCAGACAGTTTAAACTTATGATCCTATTAAGAAGCATTAACTGCCAGGTAACTTGTTAGCAGCTAATTAATAACTTTCTTCTATAAAACATGATCTTATTTTCTGATCAAAATAAAAAATTGGCGAATCCTACTACCAGAAAGGGCAGCTTAACTTGTTTTTTCTTTCCAATTATCTAGTGGAAAAAAATATAAACACTTAGATTAGTACAAAAAATAGGAGTATGTTTGAAGGTATTGGAGATCTACAGAGGCAGTGAACATTTGAGAACTAAAATTCAAAAAAGAAGAAAATTACAGAGAGCTGAACCCAATTTTTGATACCAAAGAATACAAAAAAGCAGAAAAATAAAACTTATGATGAGGAAATAAATTGATACATTGAGCTAATACATTCGCTTTTGCAGACAAGAACATTAAAAGTTAATATTATATCCCAGATGTCAAAAGTTAGAGACAAGTATAGTATTAAAGAGCTTAAAAATTAAATCAAGTCCATAGAAATGAAAAGTGGAACGTCTAAGATGAAAAATACACTAAATATCTATTTTAAATAAATACATTAAATATCTGTATTAAATTATTTACCTCAGCTTCTACCTTAAGAAATTAGAAAAAGAAGAGCAAATGTAACTGTGAGTTACACTTTGTAACTGTGAGTTACACTGTGAGTTACACTTTATTATTGCCTCACTTCTGAGGCAATAATAAAATCAGAAAAGATATCAATGAAAGCAAGCAAACAAACAAAATCTGTAATATTAAAGACAGTTGTTTATGACCAATAAATTTAATAATCATCTAGCTAGACCAATAAGAACAAAATGGGGATAAGACATAATTACCAATTTCATGAATGACAAAAGTGGTATTTATACAGATCTTTCAGAAATTTAAAAGGAAAATATAGAAATATTATGAAAAACTTTAGTACGCTGATAAATTAAAAAACTTAAATGAAAAAGAAATTTATTGAAAGACACAAACTACCAAAGTTCACTCAAGAAGAAGTAATCTGTATAGCTTTATATCTATTACATTAAATTAACTTTTAACACCTGTGTCAAACAAACAATCAAAAACAATTGTGGATCCAGGCAATTTCCCTAATGAAACACATCTAAAAATCAAAAATGAATAAACACCAATTCTACAGAAACTCACCCAGAAAAAATGAAGAGGAGGAAATACTCCCTAACTCATTTTGTGAAAATGCCATTACCCTGATATGGAAACCAAAGACATTAAAAGTAAAGAAATGACAAACAACTATCTTCCACTAACCTCACTGAAAAAATTTGTAACAATATTTTAGCAAATTAAATGTGTAAAATGATTGTACTACAATATCAAATAAGGCTTATTCCAGGAATTCAAGTTTAACATTTGAAAATAAATTGTTATGATCCACCGAGTTAATCAAAAGAAAAACTCTCATGGTCATGGCAATAGGTACCAGAAAGCCATTGGACAAAAGCTATCATCTATTCCTTTTAGAGATGGAGCAAGGTAGGAGTGGAAATGAATTTCCTCAGACTGATTAAGGTCACCTAACAAAAACATACAATTAACATCATATTTAATTGTAAAAGACTACACTTTTCCCCATAAGATCAGAAATAAAGCAATGATCCGGTTATCACAATTCCTATTGAACTTTTCACTAGAAATCCTTGAGAGCACAGTAACTAGAGGGAAAAAAAATATATATATACATTCACATTTAGAAAGGAAGAAGCAAAATTGTCCTTATTCAAAGATAACATGGTCATCTGTGTAGAGAAAACTATGGAATCTACAAGAAGACTAATAACTTCTAGAACATACAAGCAAATTTACCAAGTATACAAGAGCAATACATATATATTTTAATGTTTTATTTATTTCTGAGAAAGAGAGAGACAGTGTGAGCAGGGGAGAGAGAGAGAGAGGGAGACACAGAATCTGAAGCAGGCTCCAGGCTCTGAGCGGTCAGCACAGAGCGCAACATGAGGCTCAAATCCAAAAGCGGTGAGATCATGACCTGAGCCGAAGTCAGAGGCTTAACATACTGAGCCTCCCAGCTGCCCCTACAAGAGCAATATATAAAAGCAAGAATACTTCTCTATTTTAGCAACAATCAAAAATTGAGATTTTAAAAAATACATTATTGACTATGTCATAAAATATTAAATACTTAGATAATTAGATATAATCTTTAAAAGATTTAACACAATATAATGAAAATTGAAAAAATGTATCTGTTAATCCATTTGAAATGGTAGGCAAGAAAAAAAGTAATGTATATTTATGAAATAGATACACTTTCTATGCTCAGACACTCTGCCAGGTGTTTTATATATGTTATGCCATTTAATCCTGATAATAGCCTTGTGTGATACACATATTTATTTCTATTTTACAAATGAAAAAAATGAGACTCTTGCAGGTTATTTAATTTGCCCAAGGTCAAATGGCAAGGAAATGGAGATGCCCTATTTGAAGCCAGGTGTGTTTGATTCAAAGGTCATGCTCCTTTCATTTCAGAACGGATCCTAATACATCACATAGCATTTAAACATTGTAGCTTTGGTGAATGGTGATGCCATTTATTGAAATAGGAAATTTAGAAAAGTAACATGTTCCAAAATACATAGGAGAGGAAGGGAATGGTTAGACATTTTTACTTTGCAAACGTAATATCTTATAAGAAGTTAAAATAAAGGTCTAGAATTGTGCTGTCCAATAGAGTTCTCCCTGGTCATGTGTAGCTGTTTAAATTTGTATTAATTAAAATTTAAAATTCAGCTCCCCCTTCATAGTAGCCACATGTCAAATACTTCAAAAGTCACATGAGGATAATGGCTGCCATATTGGAAAAGTATATAGAATAGTGCTGGCCTAGAGATTGGATTCAACAATCACCAGTGTATTAAACTAGTATATATTATTAGGAACAAAAGTCATTATAATAATATCTCCCACTTATTAAAGTTCTTGGCACTATGTCAATAATTTTGTAGATGTTATCTTATTTGACACTTATTAAAACTCTATGATGTCAACACAATTATATGTATTAAACCTGAGTCTTAAGGCTCAGAAGACAATTTTCCCAAAGCTATAGAACAGTAAATAACGGCCTCAGAATCCAAGCACAAAGTGTCAGGTAGTAAGACTTAACTACTTTAAGGTGGTGAGTACAATGAAGAAATGTGAAGAATGTAAAAGAAACATAAAGTCACACAAATTTCCAGAAATGAATTTCTGGATAGCCAGAGGCTATCTGATAAGATTAAGTTGGTAACTAAAAGACAATATTATAGATGAGGCTAAAGGAAAAGTTCTTTTTCAACGAGGGGTAGTCCTCAAAGTCAAATGTCATCATACAGATATAAAGAATTCGAAAAGGTGGCTCCTGAGGGCTCAGTCAGTTAAGTTTCTGACTTTGGCTCAGGTCATGATCTCAGGGTTTGCAGCTTGGAGACTGCTTTGGATTCTGTGTCATCCTCTTTCTCTCTTTGCCCCTCCTCTGCTTGTGTTCTCTCTCTCTCTCTCTCTCTCTCTCTCAAAATTAAATAAATGTTAAAAAATTTTTAAAAAAGAATTCAAGTAGGTTCTGAATAGAGAAAGAGCTGTTGAATTTAGCATTGAGATCTCTACTGACTTTAGAGAGGGTCTTTGAGTAAAGGCCTGAGCAAGCCCAGTGGGAGGAGGTTACACCTTTAAGAAGTTTGACATGAATAAGAAAGAGGTAGTAGGTAAAGTAATAAAAGGTTGGAAGATAGGCTTTTTTTACTGGATGGAAATCATTGAAAATGATTGTAATTGAGAGGATAAAAAGTTAGTGAAAATGAGAAAATTATTCAAGAAAGAAGTGGTAATGATACAGGGTTTGGAGGAGTAAAAGCTATAAGAGAACAGGGTAGGGGAGTTAACAGACAACAGACCCATCTCTCTGTGTGACAGGGAGAGAAATGATAGATGAAAATATGGGTACTTGGAGAAGGAGAAGGTTTTGCTCTTTATAAATGTTATTTTCACAAGTCTCCATCTTTGGAAGTTTAGCAACTGTGTCTACATATTGTGATCTTCATTAAGAAATCTTCACTATCATCTCACAAAATTATATTCACACACCTCCTAGTTGCTTCTATGGCACTCAGTTCCCTCCAATAGTATTATTAGGACCCAATTACTCTCACAATGTGCAACAATAAATGTTATTTTAATGAAGGAATAAATGAGTTCTCCTAGGTATAGACCAAATTTTATCATCGTTGTCACTGGCATGAGCAGATAATGAAGAACTCTTTCATCTCCCAAACACCCCCAAAAATAAAATGGATTAAGGAAAGGCACAATGTAAGTAGGATAATATTCTAATAGCCAAAGAAAAATTGCCTTGAGTTTTTATCTTGGGTTGTGTTAATATCACCCAGGTTCAAACCAAATAACACTTTATAAAAATAGAAAAAAAGAGATGGCTAATATTTGGGTGGCTTTTTTATTATATCGACTTCAACTTTTTACCCAGTAAATGTATTATTTTTGTTTCTTTTCCTTTTCTCTCCCTTGCAAAGAAGCATGAAAAGCCTTGCATAAAGCATAATTCTTCCTTGGGAGAGGGGAAGGGGGGTGATGGGCATGGAGGAGGGTACTTTTTGGGATGAGCACTGGGTGTTATATGGAAACCAACTTGACAATAAACTATGAAGGAAAAAAACAAAAACAAAAATATAATTCTTCCTTTATAGACTCCAAATAAAACAGTATCTGAATGTCTAAATCTTGACTTCTCTTCTTTTACAGATTTTAAATCCCCAGTTCTCTAACATATTAATGTTTTAATAGTAAATGTACTTGCTTTCTAAAAAGCCAAATAAGTCTTTATTATTCCATATAGTCCATGCCCCCAAAACCATATATAGGAATAATCCCTTCTGTCGAATGCTTTTGAACATACATTTGGTTCTCAAATTAGAAATTTGGTTGAAATTTGTGTTTTCACCATTATATTTCTATCCACTTACATACTGGACCATTTTATATCAATAAATATATATTTATATTATCATTTTTGTTCCACTTTGAAAAATATTAGCACTAAAAGAATATTAGCATTGATAAAAAATAAAGTAATACAACTAACCCACCCACACATTTTCATTCTCTTCAATATCCTCTACAATCAGTTTTAGAAAGTCTGACTTTTGCTTTTTGAAAAGTATTTGATATTTTAAATGTATAAGCAGATTCACTTCAATGAACATGGGAATGCAATGTTCTCTTTAAGATCTGTTTTTTTTTTTTTTTTTTCTTTTTACATAAAAGACTCAAATACAGAGAACAATCTGGGGGCTGATTGGGGGTAAGGGAATGGGTGATGGGCATTGAGGAGGGCACTTGTTGGGATGAGCACTGGGTGTTGTATGTAAGTGATGAACCTTGGGAATCTACCTCAAAAACCAAGAACACACTTTACACACTATGCTAACCAATTTGACAATAAATTATATTAAAAATAAAATAAAATAATATATGAATCTTATAAAAAAGATCTGTTTTTTTTCAGTAAATCATTTCATACAAATGGAGCAATGTAATAAAACGCCATGTCTTACATTATCTTATTTCTAACACATGGCTTTTTAGGCATGAAATGTATAGAATAATAAAGACTTCATTTACAATAGCCAAGAGGTGGAAAAAACCTAAATGTCTATTGAATCAAATAAAATATAGTACACACACACACACACACATTGGAATACTATTCAAACTTTAAAAAGGAAAAAAATCTTGCCATATGCTACTACATGGATGAAACTTGAGGACATTATGCTAAGTGAAATAAGCCAATCACAGAAGGACAAATACATATATGATTTCATGTATATGAGATATCTAATAGTCAAACTCATAGAAACAGGAAGTAAGATAATAGTTACCAGAGGTTGGGGAAAATGTAAAATGGAGAGTTGCTGTTCAATGGGTATAGAGTTCCAGTAATGTAAGATGGAGAGTTCTAGGGCTCTGATGTACAACAATGTGCATATAGTTAACAGTATAGTATCATACACTTAAAAGTTTGAAAGGATAGATTTCATGTTATGTGATTTTTAACACAATTTTTAAAAAACCACATTTTCATCTTAAAAATAAATCCCTTTCTATTTACTTCTAAAACAATTCAATATTCATTCACTTTTATCAGGACAAAAATAGTCAAGCTTTTCAATAGAATCTTAAATTATTCTTAACACATTAGAAACAAGTTTCAAAGTTAATTAGATGGCCTTTTGCATTTTCATATCTAAATCTGATCTAAATAGTATAAATTTTTCCAAATTTGCAGATATGTCTTAATTCCCAATAAATGTATTTATAATTTTAAATTATATTTATGAATAGAATTATATTTCTAATGTAGTAGATAAATTACTATTTAAAACTCACTGATGTAAAATCCATTCAGCACCTCAATCTTTTAAGTCGAATTATACAATATCACATATGCACCATTTAATGAAGCTAGTAAGAAACTACTGTGACATTTTAGCTTTAAAGTTATAAATCAATATTTTTCACCACCTAAGGTAAATGCAAGACTTCTCATCTTCCTCTCTTTTTTTCTTTCCTGCCATAACCTCCCTACACCCAAGTCCAGGAATTGATCAGAATCCAGTGGAAGAAATATCACCTTCCATAGATAAAAGGCATTACTGAAGGAGGAAACAGACTGATCATATTTTCGAGGAGATGAGTTTTCAAAGTGAGTGAAAACTTAATGCAAGGAAGCATGAGGCATCTTTTCCATCTTTACCATCAGAATGGCAAGAAGATCCCCGGTTTTTATTTGCCAAGCACAGTGCTTTGTCTTCTTGGAACTTTTGTCTCCTACACAATAGTGGACCGCACAACAGCAATCCTAGCCTGAAAATTCTTGTGGCAGGCAGCTGAGGCAGCATACGACCTGGGAGCAAACCCTATTTCTGTTCTTTTCCTCTTCTATTTTCTGTAACACTGGCAGTGATTTTTTATCTCATTTTTTTCTTATTAGAGTGATCAATTCTGGATTCAGATTTTGTTTAAGATTAATCTTCTGGCCTTGAAAAAAAGGGTGTTTTCTTGACCCTATTTCAGCTGAAATATACACTAGAGGGCCAGTCTTCTAGATAATAGTAAAGGCTTGTTTTACTTTTTTTTGTATGTGTATGTAGGGAGGAGCAAATAGACCAAGAATAGGATTAGGTATTCTGGGATGCCTTGGTAAAGATAATTACATATTCTTTAATGTAACTCCATGATTGTATGAGTAGGCCAAGTAGGAAAATCACACCAGACTCAGTTGTGCAACAATTCATTATATATTTCCCTAATGTGAACAGGATCCTCCTGACCAAAACCATTTCATACCACGTTGGAGTGCTGTGCTCTTTCAAGGAAAGTTCAAAGTAAAAATTGAATGAGTTTGTGTATATTACTATTACAGGGAAAATAAAATGGAAGAAAATGTTGAAGTTAAATAGTTTCCCCATTATACGACCTGGGACCTAATTTTGGCACACTATGGAGAGTATAGAGATATGGGGAGTCAAGTTAAAATCACTCTAGAAACCAATGGTCCTTTAATAGATATTGTTAAAGACAGTAGTTTTTAGGAAATATTATGAGAAAGATAAAAGGTATTTGATGAAGTTTGAGATGTGAATTAGAGATTAATAATTAATAAATTAGGCCTATTCAGCATTCATGGATATTGCTATTCAAAATACAAGCATAAGAGTGAAGGAGTATTGGATTCTGTACTAGAATTTGCACTAGATGTAATTCATCTCTATCTCACTTGATCTTTCAGGATGGACATTTACATAGTTTTGTGTTTTGGCTTATGTACTTACTAGGATGTGCACACACAGACACACACACACAAATACACACTCACACATGCATATTTCCATTTCCAAATGAACTTTGGGGCTTGGACTGAACGACATTATCAAATTATCTTGTGTATAAACAATAACACAAGAGTATAAATATATGCAATAAACAAGGAAAAACATCCCCCAAATAGACATAGAGCCAAATAATGTATTGGTGAAATGTTGAGAAATGATATAGCTGCACCCTTGTATTCTACAGATGATGCATAAGATTGAACGATGTATGTATGTACATGTATGTAATCTGTTGAAAAATAATATGGATCATGGTTGCTCTTTAAGCCTGGGTCACCGTGTGACATATAAGCAGAGTTCCATGCCAACATAAAAAATACAGATAGTGATGATGGTACTACATTTTCCCCATCAATATTTCATCTTTCATTAGTGAATGTTTGGAGGAAACCCTGATCTGTTTTATAATATGTTGAAACATGTTCATCATTACCATTCCAAATCTTGACATTGCAAAGTCATGGTAATCAACTCATAAACTCCCAAAATGGAATCATTTTTATCCTCTATTTGGGACTGAATTGTGAAACACTTAGTGGATTCAAGGTTGAAAAGCAGCAGCTTTCCCTATAAGAAAACAAGAATCCAAGTATAAAGATTTCTGCTGGTGGGAATAGAGAAAATAAGAAAGCTTTGGCAGTTTCAGAATGGAACAGAAAGCGGAGGAGGAGAAGAAGAAGGAAAGGAGAAGGCGAAGGCGAAGGCGAAGGCGAAGGCGAAGGCGAAGAAGAAGAAGAAGAAGAAGAAGAAGGAGAAAAGAAAAACCAATTTCAAGACAGTTGCTCAAATTCTGAAGTTGTATGGGAAGGAAGGTTAAAAATCTAAGCCAAGAGGGTTATCTGAATTCTCAATGTTGAGAAATATGCATTCAAGTTCAAGTCATGTTGTCAGAAGGGCTATGGTGAAAACAAGAAGGCTTTCATCAAAACTCTGGAGAGCTATGCTTGAAGAGTGGTAGAAACCCATGGTGGACAGAGCCATGTCAAAACTGTAGTCTGGGTTTCAATATGGCTTTCAATTTAATTAAGCTGATAGCTCTGACATCCATCTACTCACTGTAAAAAAGATGACCTCTCTTTGGAAGAAGTTAACACTACTTGGAGCCCATCTATTTTTTAAACAAATTTTACATCATTTGATGATATTACAAGTCATTTACCAGTCTAACTATTCATTGGAATGACAAGAAATGAGACCAAATAGCCAAAGACCAAGAGAAATAACAAGAGAGTAAGATATTGGGGTTGTTGAAAGGATTTTAAAATAGCAATTCATATATTCAAAAAATAGAAGCAGAGACAGAAAAAAAATTAAAAGATGGAGAATTTTACCAAATAACTGGGGTCTACAAAAATAATCTAAAGGAACTCTAGAACTAAAGATCAAATAAGTGAAATTGAGACCTTAACATATGGGTTTAACGACAATTTAGATAAGTTAGAAGATTGGGTTTTTGGGTTGAAGATGAGTCAATAAAAAATCTGTAAAATGAAGACAGAGGGGAAAAATACATATATAGAAGACAGCATAGGACCTATAAATGACCCAATTTGTCTAACATGCATGCAGATGATGTCTAGAAAGAAAAAAGAGAATGAGGCAGAATAAGTATTTGAAAAGTCAACCAAAGATTTTCCGGATACCCACAGATAAGCAAGATGAATACAAAGAACATCAAACCTATCCTTTCCCTATCCAGCCACCTGAGTACCTTCTGGTCTATCTTCCAAGATAGACCTCTTACCCGGAACTCTCCACCTCAGAATCTGTTTCCAGGGAATCCAACTTAAGACAGTTGTTTTTGTAAAGATAGCATTCTAAGTAATTGGCTTAAATTGGTGGCAAACACATTGCACTTGTGTCATTTTAAAAAGAAGAATGAATAAAATGTTTTTCTACATACTAGTCACATGAAAATTTCAGTAGTGTCTCTTTTGTATAGTAATTATATCTAAAGTCTATATATAGCCTTTCTTGTTAGAGTGTTGCTGAGTTGTGTTGCTAAAATAATAGTTTATTTTTGCATATGCTCCATTTGTTCAAAACATGAGCAAACCCATATGACCAAGCTTCTAAATGAACATTCATAAGCTTTTCATGATATATCATGTTTTGAAATACTCTACGGTGTACCCTTGGGAATCCATACAGAATCAACTTGTTGACACTCTACTTTCTATTAAAGAAAGGGAGGGATTAGTAGATCAGTTTCATAATTTCTAAGCTGTGATATTATGTATTTTATTTTTAAAACAAATATCCAAAAATTTGTCAGGGATGTGAGACAATAACTCCCCATGAATCCCCCACTAAAAAGGAAATGTATGTCTTAGTAGTGCACAAAATAACCACCTGAAGTCATGTGACACTTGTTGGCTTGCAAACCAAACCATTATTGAATTTGTTTTTAATTAAAGGAGACATTTTGTTTGACGTTTAAGTTATTTTTATATACACTTTTCCTTACAATGTGTTTTTTCTTGCAAAATTCATCACAAGTAGAAATGGAATTTTATTTTGTGTCGGTCTCTTCAGTTTTATGTAAGCTCCATTAGGAAAGGGAATTTTTGTCTCTTTTCCTGATATATCCTTCTATAGTATTGAAAGATACCTACAACATAGCAATAAATATTTGCTGGGTAAATTAAATAAATGAATAAATGAATGTTTCTCATATAAACTTTTTATTTGGATATATCATAAATATGAATATATCTTTATGAAAGTTATGGGGCAATGTCATAGTAAAAATGAAGAGAGACATATGGGTAAAATAACAGGTTTAGAAATATTGGAGGTTCTATGTGAATGTTTTGGACTCCATCTGGTTTCTTAAAAATAGACTACAAAGTCCATATAAGAAAACAGAGTATAAACAAAAGACCACAGCATGACCATGAAGATACTATCTAGAGAGCCTCTCTGTTGTCAATGTACATATTTCTTTTATTCATCTGAATAGGATGTTACTGGTTTTCTGATGATTTTATCAACTTTGCATATGTATACATGTGTCTGTATCTAAACAGATACAACTGTATTTATAAAGATATCATAGAAGGGAAGAAAATATTGTGAATGAACTACTTAAGAATCTATCTAACTCATCCGGATTTATAGAAAACGTTTAATCTACACACATGCAAACAAAGTGAAATGCATGTCCGTTTCAGTTCAGGCAGAAACTGAATTCCCTTTTTATAATGATCAGGTGCTATGATATTTTCAGGTAAATGTTAAGATGGGCTGTGTTAAAACTTCTTAGTGATTTATTAGTATTAAGCTAAAGTAATACTATGGAAGATTTATATGAATATTTTCTGTAAAAGTAAAGTTCAGTTGTTTACCTTAGGTTTTTCTCTGTAAAAGTTATTGTTAGCTTTAATTTTCTGATTTTTCACTTAATAGATTCTACTGCAAAGAATACTATACTATATAGAATATACTGCAAATAATAAGCATTCTTCATTATTTGTCATACTGTTACAAGACTTAGTGTAGCATTATTAATATTTTAATTCAATCCCCAAGTATAAAGGGGAAATATGAATTTATAACTGAATATTAACATATTAATTATAATATGAATATTCCATGGCTAGAGGGAGTCCAGTGTATTTTGCCCAAGAATTTCCTGGTGTGATAATTTCCTGACACAATAAAATAAAACAGAAATAGGAAACTTTACAGAATGAATGAACATTTCTATTTCTGGGAAAATTAGACATGCCAGATCGGGACAATCATTTGAGGTTAGGCGTATATTTGGTTTAAAGAATGAATTCTACCCATCTGAGTCAACAGTGATTGGACACCTACTCATGCAGAACAGTGTTCTAGATGCTGAGAATAGACAAAGAGGCAAAGACATAGTCTCTGTTCATGAATGATTTGTTTTAAAAAAATGGATCATTGGTTTTAACCACTAGTGGAGGAAGACCAAGACTAATGAAGAAGACACATTTTTTTTCTCCAAAGTTCTATTAAACCTTAATACTCTTATAAGAATTGAATATAACATAATTGAATAAATACTGGCCTTGAAGTTAGAAATTCTGGATTTAAAATTCTAATCTGCAGCTTATCAACCATGACCTCAGCAGAATTAACTCATCTGGGAATGACATTTTTTGCTTTTGTTCAGCTGTAAAGTGATGACATTGGGACTGTATTTATGACATATATAAGTTTCCAACATTCTTTTAGGACATGTTAAGTGCTTATTTTTACTTATTTTAGCAAATGTTCAATGCTGCAAGTTCTGTACTTATATGCTAGACAGTATATTAGCGTATATATTATCAGTGTTTAATATATTCAGTATATTAGCATGTAATGTATATATATTATACTATATCAACAATTAGTGTATAATTTATAGTATATACACTATATATATACAGTATATAATTTATAGTATATTTGGTGTTGCATGTTTAGTATACTAGAAAATAAGAGAGTAAGTCATACTCAGAAGAGACCATTTGACAATATAAGTGAAGAATTTTACCTTCTGTGAGCAGGGGAAGGTCAGAGAGACAGGGAGACACAGAATCCAAAGACAGGCTCCAGGCTCTGAGCTAGCTGTCATCACAGAGCCAGAAGTGGGGATTGAACCCATGAACCATGAGATCATGACCTAAGCCGAAGTCAGATGCTTGGCAGACTGAGCCACCCAGGCTCCCCAAGTGATTGGTAAGTTTCTAACTGAAGATTTGACATGTAAAGAGAAAAATCAGAAATTCAAGACTTCAGTCGTATGCACCAAGATCAAACATAATGGCGCTTCCAAGGGTTCAGTACCCCCAAACCTTCTAACTACAATTTATGATGGAATGGTATATATATGTTACCAAATTTGGGATGAGCACCACCATGATGGTTTTCTAGAGAATAGGGTGACATTGCAACAAAACTTAAATTCATCAAGTCAACATGGAGAAAAGGGGATCTTAATTTGAATCCAGCTTTCACATATGTAATGTTTCCTTTAAATTGTATATCACTTATTATAGTGCTTCATGGATACTAATTTAATTACTATTTGTGGTGGTATTTTAAGAGTTAAACTTAACAAAACCTGAATGATTTTTTTCTTCAAGGTCTCCATTTATACATCTGGACAAAATATTCTAACTACAGCCCAAGACCTAGTGAAAGAAGCAAAGTAACTATGAAGCCCAAGTAAGTGCTTAAATCATTCAACCATTTATCATTAGATGACAAATATCACACCTCATATGGAGACAATAATTCTGACCTATCTCAGGAAATTGTGAGGACAAGCCTAAAGCATAGAGCTGCATGCTTACACAATATGAAGCAGCTATACTGATATATGGAACGAGACTAGTATATATATGTCTGTGTGTGTGTGTGTGTGTGTGTGTGTGTGTGTAGCCTTCAATTTCCAAGTCTTCTCTTCCTGTACTCTTCGATGATTGGCCTAAAATGTAGGCTCAGACTCAGAAAATAATAGGGCAGTGTAGGGTAGCGCAATTAGATTGTAAGTAGAACCATGTACAGAATAGGAAGCAGATGCATCCTCTGAGAAAAACAAAAAGAATGTGAACTCTTGTCAGCAGCAAATTAATCAATCTCTTTCTTCTTACAAAGGTTATGTTAAAACTATCTCTAACATAGTTTGCAAAATACTGAATTTGAAGAGACTGCAAGTTTAAAGAGAATACTTCTAGACAATTCTAAGAGAGCTTATTTTTCTTTTTCTTTAAAGAGACTAATAATATTTCATATATGATGCTGCTGGGCTTTGGAGGAAAAATTTTTTTTTTTGAGGCTGATGCCAGGCAATAACCCACGTGCAGTTGAAACTCACCAAAAAAGTCTTCATTTGCAGGGACTACTTTATATCCACTTATCAGGATATAAATAAGGACAATATCCTCCAAATACATTAATCTGCTTAATCTTGTATCCGTTATGTCCCAGTGGTATAGTTTTAATTATTAGAAAACTGTAGCATCTTTTATCTGAAGAAACAAACCTTTATTTATAATTTGACAATGCCTACCAATTATTGAGAACCACAACTGTGTCAGGCCAGTGCATGACCTCTACAAAATTATCTGCCTTCTTATAACATCCCAGTGAGAAAGATATTATTATCTACAAATTAGAGATGAAAATACTGAGTGTTAGAAGTAATTTGCTCAAACTGGCAATAGCTTATAAGAATTCAAACTCAAGTATGTCTGGCTCTGCAGTCCATTATGAGATGCTCTATTATGTGAGCTCTTTGTTGTTTTTAAAGAAAAACAAGTAATTCATCCAACATATTAACTTTAAATCATTTTTTACAAGCCAAACAGAACTTTATGTGGAGTTAACCACATATATTGTTTACAATTACATCCAGTAAAAATCCTTTAAGAATAGTTCCTGTATTACTATTGGAAAAAAAACCACATCTGTTCATCTTTTGTCTATTCCTGGAGGAGCAGTTGAGTGCTCTGTTCCTTTATCTGCTGCAGCCAAATCCAACTAAGAACATTTGAGCCTCCACATCTAAAACCTTCTCTAGTGCAAAGCAACATTTCTCCTGAGCCCAGTCAAGCTCAGCTTTGACTATTACTCTGTAATTCACATGGTCTGGTATTTCAAATGTGAGGGTAGAGAACTGACTACACGAGACAATTTAGCTGAAGAGATTTTCATTTTGGGGGAAAAAAACAAATATTTCTTTGGATAAATGTATCTCCGTTAACAAGTGCTTTATCATACTACTCAGCGATTTTGCTTCCTCAAGGCCACTTATTAATTATAAGAAGGAAAATAATATGCTACATTTTACCTAAGCAGAATTTATTTCTTGCATGAGCAAAACTTTCATTTAACCTCAAGCACAGAATAACATATTTGAAATATTCACCTAAGGGTAAGAATTGTTTTTGCACTTTATATTCCTGCTGCTTATCTACTGAAACTCAGCCCCTAGATTCATACTAAGCCATGTGTAGCAGAAATACAAAATCCTTTGGTAAACACATTTTTGTAAAATTTGGACTTCATTTAATAGAATCCCTAATTAGAAGATTATTGAGGTTCATCAGAAAATCAGTTTCTAGTCCCAGATCCACCACCAGACATGAGGTAGCTCACAGAATTTCTCTATTTTGATTTTTTCATGATTAAAAAAAAAATAGATGGAACCTCCTACAAATTTAAATCATTGATGCATAATAATTTCCTCTAAGGATAATACAATTTAAAATCCCAATGTATATGTGAAGCTAAAATGCAAAAAAATAAAAGCAAGTTGTTGTCTTCATTTCATTTTTCAGCCTCATTCCCTCCTTTTTCTTCCTTTTGTGCCTATTTGTTTCTTAAATGCTAGTCTGCCTTCTCTTTATTTATGAGCACTGCACTATAGCACCTTTTTCCGTGTCTACATGTATAGATTTGAATTTAACAGTAGAGTTACACTTCCAGATCCATCGGGGAAAAAATTCAAAGCTGTTCCATAGAAAGTACTGTTCTCCCCAAATATCTTGTCATTGCCACAGAGGACTAACATGCTTGTCTCTCTAAGCATAAAGCGTCCTAAAGGTCGGAGAGCAGTGGAGGTGTCACGAATAATAACGAATCCATTCATTCCCACAGGGGCATTCACAAATTTTTGCTTCTCAATAAAATAAAAAGATCAGACTAGAAATCCTGGCTAATTTGTTAAGAGGAAAATATATCTAGGCAAAGCATTGTATATTTCTTCAAGTGCATAACTTGAGAAAAAAGTAAGTTTCCCTGAAAATGCTTTTAGACAACCAAACTAACCCAGCCTTTTAAGGTCATACAGGTAAGATAGTTCTTTATAGAGCTTAGGGAAAATAAAGCCCTACATGCTTGTTTTCTCCAAAATAATCAAGGTTGAGAGTTGATGCAATTATTCCAGTCATTTACATTTTGTTTCTATTCCCGTTTTAGCCAGTGGAGCCAGGTTCTTTTCCCACAATCAGGTGTGTCCTACAGAAACCTCACACAAGTGACAGCTTTTGCCAGCATGGTGGAATGGAATGAATCTCTTTTCTTTCTTTGACTGTCTCATCTTGATATTCCAGATTTGTCTTGTGTGCCTTCTCACACGTAATATTCTAGTGTCCTTAATTCTGTCATCAGGGACACTGAATTTTGGCCCCGGTGTTAATTTGCTGATATCAGGTACACACGTGCAATCATTTCCACAGCTAGACTTACTCTGGTAACCACTGTGTTTCCCACTTTTGCCTTTTTTTTGGTCATTTATTTCTATTGTAAAAAATGTGTTGTAATTTAAATCTTTCCAAAACCCTTCTGGATTTAGCAAACAAAGACATTAATGTATATTTTATATTCTGAAAATCTATTTGTGAATGCCTTACAAAAATTAGAGAAAATTTGCGAGGGTGCATATTCAGATTTTTTTCTCAAAGTATCATCATAGAGTCTTAGGTCTGTTAAATGTCAGAGCCATTTCAATTGTCAATGTAGAGTCATTTCCATTGTCAAGGTGAAATTCATATTCCTCAGTTTCTACAATTGCATTACTTCCTTGACTACAATTACATTATTATGTTACATGTAGTACATATGTGTATAGTAGTAATAGTTATTGTTTGGAAATATCTTGAGCACTATGGTTTAAAACATTTTAAATGAGATCTTATTCTGGTACATTGGCCAGGATTGGATAATCTGTTGTTAAGGTTTTTTTTTTCTAGAATATCTTATGACAGACATGCCAGAATTTTCTATTTGTGTTTAAAGTTTACTTTCATAGTACTTTCATTGTTTGTTTTTCTCCACATTTATAAACTATAATTGTAGCAGTATTAAATGCTTACTGGTAGAATCCACAGCTACCAAAATGAATTCTGACTCTGGAAGCTACTATTTAAATAAATACTCTTCATCTTCTGTACTTACCAAGTTATTCTTGTAGTTTCAAATTGCTATAGTTTATTTAATGGTTGAAAATATGTTTCAAGTTACAATTACGTAAGAGGTTAAAACTCAGGTATGGATACACTGCAAATTATTTAATCTTTATAGTCTTGAGTTTCCTTACCTGAAAGGATAACAATAATATTAATTTTAATCAACTGAAATGAAGACTAAATGAAACAAACCAAGTAAGACAACCAGTATAGACTTTACATACTGAGTGCTCAATAAGTGGCAAGTGTTCTCATTAGTTATAAAGATATTTTGAATTCTCATTAAATAATTTTGAATAATTTACTTTAGGTCAGGCTTAAATTACATACAACATCAACTTAGGAAATGTGGTTATTTGATTTTCCAAGAGTTGTCAATATTTCTTGTTTCCACATTTGGATTTGCTGTAGTGCACTGCCAAATTTTCTCCTAATTACATTTCACGTTTTCAAGTTTACATGGTGGATATTTTGCTCACTCATTCTTGAGGGTTTCTCTTCTATTTTAAAGAAGCAAGGCATTTGTGATGCTCTCAGTGAAGGTCTGCACTTATGGATGAGTTTGACTTGCACTTCCAGTTGAAGGATTTGAATAGTTACAGAAAGTTATTGAATAAAATTAGGAAAGTCTCTGAGATCATAAAAAAGGGTCTTATCAAGCGTTAGAGGTGAGGGAAATGAAGCAAACACAAAACAAACAAATAATCAATACCAAATTTCTCCCCCTCAGCAATAGGGATACTAGCAACTAAAAACATGCATTCAATTAAATATGTCAGTTAAGAATCATGCCATAAAAACATTTACTGTTAATAAATAGGTCCAACTTTTTCTGAGATTTATATTTGTCATTTTATTCTTTGAAAATAATTCATTGAAATCTTAAATTAATTGGTTTGTGTGTGAATTCTTCTGAGCTCTTTTGAGATGTCTAATTAAGTATGGTAAGCCAGCCTTGGCTTATTTGTTGCCTTAATTCAAATCGAGAATAATCCAGATACAGAGCAGTCACTGCTAGTTTGAATCTAACTTTACTTAAGTGTTATATAAGTGGAGTATAAGGAAGATGGAAAAGTAGAGAGAGGGAGGTAGAGTAGTCAGTGACAAAGGTGATGAAGGAAGGAATAACTATAATGGGAAAATTAGATTAACTTTATCAGGAGCAAAAGAAGCATGAGGAGAGGAGAATACTTGGCATCTATGGTGAGAGAGCTCATAGGCTCTAATACTTTGGATCTGTCTTTGTAAGTGAAGCCAAGAGATCAAGGATAAAGAGGAAAACCAGAAGAAGAAAGATCTGTATATGGATTTAAAGTTGTACCAAACTTAATAGAGAGAATAGAGATGTCTTCAAATACCAGTAAATATGTGATTTTATACATATATATGTGAGCATATTTTATATATATGTGAGCATATATTCTAATTATTTGTCAGTAATTGCCATGAAGTTTTCAGGGCCTTTATTACAAGCAAGCATCAAAATGTCACCTTTTCTAGCCTTCAGAAAGCAGGTAAACCAAAAACACAAAGGGGTGGATTCCTAAGCAGAGGGTAGTTTCAGAGCTGGAGGAGGCTATGTCAGATGAGTATTTCCACATCCCTAATATTCAAGTCTCCTTTACTGTGATGAAGAAAATTACAAAATCCATAAGGGATACAACCCATCCTGGATAATCTTATCCAATATATATATTTTTTTTGCCATTTCGTTATCTAACTTCCCATTAGAACATAACCTGTTCAAGGGCAGGGAATTCATTATTTTATTCACTGTTTATACCTAGGACTTCGATCATGCGAGGCACATGGCAGGACATAAGGAATTGGTTGTTAAACAAATGAATTTGGCACTTTCGGATTCACTTAAACCCAGCAATCCTTGCCTCATAAATTCTCTATACCTCGTGAGTCTAATTTTCCCTAAGCACACACTAGTATCTATTCCCTTATATTCTAGTGAGTGCTCAATGGTTTACATAATTTTTTACAATCCTGCTCACAATCCTCTAAATCTCTGCCATACTCATTCCATCAGATCACTGTGTTTCAAAAATCATTCTCATTTTCTAAACATGCCCTCACATTTTCCCTACTTCTTTACCTATTACTCACCTGCACTGTAAAGGAGGCCCTTCTAAGTATATATTTACCCTTCATAAACATCTGTGTATCTTCTGATTTCTTGCCCAATCAATTACGTTCTTTCTTTCTTTCTTTCTTTCTTTCTTTCTTTCTTTCTTTCTTTCTCTTTCTCTCTTTCTCTCTCTCTCTTTCTTTCTCTCTTTCTTCTTTCTTTCTTTCTCTTTCTCTCTTTTTCTTTCTTTCTCTTTCTTTCTCTCTTTCTTTCTTTCTTTCTTTCTTCTTTCTTTCTTTCTTGTATCCTCCATGTCCACTATCTCTTCATCTTCTGCCCATTGTCAAATTCAAATCTATGTTGCATAAGGACTTAGTCCTTCCTCGTCTTTTAATTTTTCTACTCTTCTTTGCCTTCTGTATTCCCCACCTGCTTAGTCCATTTGGGTTGCTATAACAAAATGCCATAAACTGGGTGGTTCATAAATGACAAAAAATGATTTCTCACAGTTCCATAGTATGCAAAATCAAAGATCAAGGAACAGATTGTGTGGCTAGTGAAGACCCACTTCCTGGCATATCCATGGCTTTTAGCTATGGCCTCACATGGCAGAAGAGACAAGGAAGCTTTATCAGCTTATTTTATAAAGACACTGATCCCATTCATGGGAGTTCCACACTCATGACCTAATCATCTCCCAAAGACCCAACTTACTAATACCATCACTTTAGGGGTTAATATTTCAATATATGAATTTGAAGGTAACACAAACATCCTGACCATAGCACCAGACTATGAGTCTGTGAGCACCTTTGCCTTACTACTCATGTATTCTTTCTTAATTTTTTATACTTTAGTCCCCCTGCCTCATCTATTTCAGGAGAGCTTCCATTTTCCCACCATATTTTTCTCAGTCTTAATGGGCTGTCTGAAGCCATACATAAGCTAAGGGTGAAGGTTTGGTACTTTGATATTCTCATTAGATACTAGGAGTCAGCCCGGGAACTCAGTATATTTCACAAGGTGATGGATAATATATTGGTTCAGGCACGTAGCTAAGTTCATGTCACCTTTGCCTAATCAAAATTAGTTAAAAGATGACAGTGCCTATGATGGTCCTGGAAGATTATTGAACACAAAATCATCCAGTGGGAAAAATGGGCCTTTATTTATATACCAATAGGTAAAATAAGATAAGAGGCACCCTATAATAGAGTATGCAGTAGGTGCTAGGGGGGCACAGAGTATACAACATAATTGAGTCCTAATTGAGTGGGGAAGCAACCACAAGGAGGTTAAGACATCAATATTTAAGAATGGTTGGGAATAGTCCCTTGAATTGTTGAGAGAAAAGATATTGCTTCTCAAACATTAATGTGATCAAATGCACTAGTCTGTTCACAGCTCCTTATGATCTCTCCATTTATTTCTAAGCAAATTATAATTTTCTAAATCCATCATAGACACCATCCAACCTGCTTTTCTAAACACCTAAACATTCTCCACACCATAAAGTACTCACCATTTTCTAAACCAGAAATATACTTTCTCATTGTTCTTGCTTCCTTGTCTTTTTTGCCCATGAATACCTTCTTAAATATTTACACATTTTGAAAATATAGTTACCTATTATTGCCTCTTTAATTCCCCCTTGTGGGGTAATTGTTTCTATCTATTATCTAAAATGATAATTTTCCATTGTATTTAAAAGACATATTACACAGAACTTAGTTTTGTGAACATCTCTTTCCATGAATGTTCCCACTACTAGCTCATGAGTGCTTCACAGTAGAGAACAACATCTTAGCTACTTTATCATGTCCCTGACAATCTAAAGAAACAGTGCCTTTAAAACATTACCTTTTCACTACATTGTGGACCAATATATAACTTGATCAATAAGTTTCCCTAAGAAATACAGTTCTGCTCATTTTGTTTTAGTTAAAAAAAAGTCATTCAAAATTTTACCTTAAACCTCCATGAGATTTTATAAGATTCTTAGTTAGTTACCTCATGATTAACCTAACACAACATTATTCTAAAAACAAACTGGACAAGCTAGATGCACTACAAAAGCCAAGGGCTTGCAATGAATCTCAGTATAATTACCTCATATAATTTTTACAACAGAATACAAAATGTGCCAAGGTGGAAAATATTGCTTATCATTCTGGAAAGGCAAAGTTCCATATTACTCAAGATAAAACTGCTTTCTCTTAAAGGGGCCCCAAGCATTTGAAACAGAGAAACAAAGGACAAAATATTTACCCAATTTATATGCTTTCAGTACATAAAGGAATGATTTTTATGGTCATGGCTAACATAGTTAGAAGTTTTGGAGAGGGGAGTAATGTATTTTAATCCTAGTCATTGTTTTTTAGACAGTATTTGCTCTATAAAATGTACAGAAGCAGCCTATATTTGTACTCAGTTTTGCTGTTGACCTCTTATGAATTCCTTTCATAAAACCTAAAAATTTTCAATACTACAAATGGATTTTAATGCTTTAGTTTTAGATTTTATAAGGCCATCAAAAGACATCTCTTTGATTTGTTTGTCCCTAAATACTGATTCTACACCAAAGTGTCCACCATGGGCCAGGCAGTGGGTTTCTCTGAAAATACTACATATCTAAAAGACAATGGGGGGGGTTAATAAAATTTTCAAGTAAGAAATGTTATAATAGGCATGTGTTTCCATTCATAAAGTATGTCTTGAACACTCACAAACTCTCCTTTGTCATCTGTTTCTGCCCCATTTCGAAATTATTCTCTGCTATTAATTAGAAGTGACTACAATTTGATTAATCTCAAACATGTGTCACATATAAACAATGTGGAGAACTGAATTGAATAGTTTTTTTAACTTAAAGTATGCATGGTGTTCATAGAAAGAAGCCAAACCTATTGTTTAAAATAATTTGAAATCTAGTATTATCACACGAAGTGAGAATATTGTCAATGTCATATTCTAGTTTATTTCAAGTATTTAATTCATAGGACAACCTAATTATATATAGTTTCTTAGACAGAAAATCTAAAATTTCAGTGAACTTTTCTCTCTTGTTTTACTACTAAAACTCTCATTTCTGGGATCTATTTCTTCACCTTGAGAAATTACCTGATTTTGGTTCCTGTTTTGTTTTTAATTTAACTCTTTTGGCAAAAGCTTCCAATGTCTCCAAACTCACAGTGGACAAATACACATTGCCTTAGCTTGGAGAAAGGAAACTTTCAATTAACAAGGGAAATTGTCTTTTTTGCTTAATTTAAATTATCATTATTAATATAGGGTATGTACTAAAACACTCATTTTTCAAAGTGCTAATTAAATTTCCCTAAATGCACTAAGCCTTTAACCAGATTATACAAGAAAAATTAGATGATAAAGTAGTTATGATTTAAGAAACAATGATTCCATTTAGGTTTTTCTGTTCAACTTTCTAACAAAAAATGTTTTTCTTTCTTATTACACAGCCTGCAGTAATAAGTGAAATATAATCCTAATTAATTTTTCCTACAGCTGTATATAAATCAATAGCTACAACATCCCAAAGGAAACACACACTGCATGGTCCTCCAGGTTCCTAATGAATGCAAATGGAATGACCTTTTTCTGACAACTATGAATATTATTTCACAATTTCACCATTGAAATAGCTGCCGTCAGCAATTCATACAGCAAACATGGAGACTACAATAGCTGTAAATAACTATTCATTGTGGAAAGAAGGGAATGGCAAAAACTGAGCCAGAGTTAAGCAACTTTTAAGCCTCAAGCTTCATTTTTATGTTTCATCTTGATATGGAAATCATCTTAAATGTAACCAGTCTTCATTTCAGTTCTTTCCCTTCTATCTTAGGAATAAAATAGGTTCAAAGGATTCCATGCTATATGTTATTGAATTGAGAACTTTAGTATTGAAATATTTTTGTAAATGAAGTAAAGTCAATTGGTAATATTGTCAAGCTCTTATCTTAAATACTGCATTCAAGTTATCAGGAGACTATGGTTATCTTCCATCAGAAAAAGCTGGTGGGAAAATACGTGCCAAAACTCTTGTTGGTGTACTTATCATGACACAATACTATTCAGACAGTGAACATGCAGATGATTTTAGAAGTTATAAAACACAATGACATAAGGAGGACACACGTGAGAACCTGAGAAAAGGTGGGAGTAATTAAATCACATTACTGTCCATTTTGACTAAAGAACCACTTTATCCCAAAATACAATAAAGCTGCATGTACTTCCACTAAATCATATTCGGTTTGCCACAAAACTTCATTATAGCCATGAAGGTGTCTCATTAAGTAGAAGTTAAACTCCAATTTTATAAGAATAGTAATTAACTCTGTTAAACCTAATTCTGTTGGTCATACATCTATATACTGAAAACTCCCACTGGAGTTCACTAGAGCCAAGAATATAATTAGCCAGTAGAGTTCAAACACGCATTTAAAATAGGGCTCCTCAAATTGCAACAAGTTTCAAAAAGGGACTTGCAACAAGAATACTCTACTCATACAACTCCAAAAATACCTCTTCCACCCCCAATCTATAATTTTATATGCAGGGCTGCAGACTACCATCACTTTATCATTTGATATCCCAAATATGCATTAATGACATGAGTAGAATAAATTGGTAGAGAGATGCTAATTTACTTTGGTAACTAGTTGTACTACTCTTTTAGTCTAGAATAGCTTTCTATACTTACAAGTTTGAGAACTATTTTAAACCCCAATTTCTTGAAACAGTTAAGAGAGCATTTCTGTGCCTGTTGTTTGGCAATATCAGGCATAGATGGCATTTTTAGCTGTATTAAACAATATCCACTTGATGACATCTCCTAAAGATGTCTATGCTCCCACACCTGTAATGCTTTCATGTTCAAAATGAATCCCTGCTACATCTCACTCAATATTGATCTTTAAGGCATTTCTTCCAATCCTTTTCCCAGTGTGGTCACTGAACGGCATCAGAGTTCAATAGGAAGATCAGCTGCTCATCCACTTTTTGCTAAAGCAATTTGTATTATGGATTTATTTTAGCAGTCTACAGTGGCAGTTGCTGTTTTTACTATTTAAATGCTTTGATTATCTGACCTTGCTTACTTTATCTTTCTAAGTGCTATGCATGGGCTTTAAAATGATCAATAAGTGGGGATTCCTCTACAGGATTATGTTGAAATCAATCTCAATTCAGACTTTTTGTATTTTATGTTTATTACTTGATCTGTCTTAATTGCATTTCTTATTTTGGTAAATAAGTTTAAAATACATACATGATTATGCAGGTAAGTCTTCCAAGAGTCACACATATTATTAAAAATACCTGTATTCCTTGCACATTAATTTATTCATCCTTTTAATGTGAGGAAGGAAAGAATTAATTCCTAGATATTTTATGCAAACATCTTTTCATTGTAAATAAAGACCTGTTCCATTAGAAGAATAACATAGGTTCATATATGCAAGTAACTGAAAAATCTTGAAGAGCATTAATGTGCTATACTCATTGTGATAACTATGGAACTTCAAAAAACTCTGTTTTTACATATATTATTGGACGTAAACGTGTGTATAAGGCTTTTCACAGAAGAAGTTAAAGACTCCTAGAAGGAAAACTAAGTCAATAATTGTATCTTTGAAAACCAACAGGGAAAAAAAAACTATGAACTTGTTGAATATCATTAAAAATTTAAATGCATTATAACATGAACAACTTATCATTTTCATACTTTCACTACCAGTTCCACACAATTTTAAATTTTGGATTAATACAGCAGTAAATTGGAAGCTTAAAATGCTTTGCATACTCTTAAAATCCCATCTATGAACTTTAAAACCAAAATTTCATAGTAATGATCACTAATATTAAATAAAAATAAGCTCTTAAAATTAACTGTATAAGGCATAAACGTCATGTAATATGAATTATCACACAGCATTCTTAGGACTTGCTAAATTTTGGCCTAATTTAATCATATTTTATATCTTTTGGGCTGGTGTAGTCACATAGGGCTCTTGAATTTCGCCTTTGGATCAACTTATTCTAACATGATTTTTCAAGATCATAATTAAAAGAAATGCAAATGGAATTAAAAAAAGGAATTGATGTATACTTCTTTTAAAAAATCCCTTTCCTCAATTCCAATATAATGTCTAAATATCTCTGTCAGCAGCTCTTACATAAAATTACAGGAATATAGTTTTCACATATGTAAAAGTAAAGTATAAAATCTGCAGTTTACTCTGGTGACCAAAAATGTGAGCAGTGAATAACCTGAGGTAAATAAACATATGGTTATACACAGAATATTTGCCCTATAGTCACCTGTACAAATACAACCATATTTTGCTTAAAAACCTTTAAAAAAACCTCTCACAGGCCTAGGGAAATATCACATATGTCCAATAGACATATATTCACATTTCCATACTTTGAAATTATTGGCCAAACGATTTAGCATTTAATAATTTTCATTTCAGACTAAATTATAGACTACCAGTATAATAATTTTTCTTCTGTTGCTCATATTAAATAAGATAGAAACTGTTAATGAAAACAAAAACCATCACAAGATAATTTAATAGTTACATGCATGAAGTTAGGGCAGAAAAATTAAGATGCTTAAACCTGAAAAGAGTGAGGGTGATACGACGAAGTTTAATTACCAAATAGTTGCTGTAATGGTATCTCCCAAACTGTTATAAACAGCTAGTTCCTTTCTACTGTTTGCGGTAGAGACAGTTCTTTTCTACTGCTTCTTAAGGGAAATAATTTTCCAGAAAGTTTTGCGTCTCTGTAGATCATAACCCTGGCAAGACATGTCCATACTTTTTTCCTCAAGTGGGTAAATGTTAAGAGAGAAGAATCCAAGTTTCATGATGCAGCAACACAAAGCTGGGAAGTGAAAATTATGTTGCAGCGGAGTCTTGAAAATATGACTGTAAAAGTTAATCAATAAAATGTCTATTCCTGTCTATTCACCGGAGGCCCCAGCTGCATAGCTTCACTCAATCGATACTACAAATTATTACGATTTCCAAGTTCCCACTGGACATTCAGAACAAATCTTTCAAGTGTAACAGGCTTATACTGAGTATATGGTATGTGTTCTCTACATTTAGTTCAAAAGGAGAGGAGAAAAAGAAAATCTAAATCCTATATGCTCTTTTAAAAATTCAACTTTATGGAACCAATAACTTACAAGTCACATTTTAATGTTAAAAACAATCTTCCCTTTGATTGCCAAATGTTTTATGACTTTTTTTTTTTTTAACTGTTTCACATTTAGTTAAAAAATGACTTAATCTAGTAATAGATTTTGGTCATATGGCATTGGAACCTGGCTACTTCTGAATGACTATTCCAATTAAATGAATGAAGGAAATCGTTTTGAGATAATTACTGATCAAAAAGTCGCTTGGATACATTATGACTATTAGAAAGATGAATGTGGAAACCTGACATATATTTCAAATTGTAACAGGTCTCTTAAAATATACAGTCTAGTTATTGCTTTTATGACTTATATCAACACATTTCAAAAATTATTTTTCAGGTTTTCATTTTTTCCTATTTTTGTAAAACAAAATAAAGTCATGATTTGTCAAGTGAGTTTCTCCTTTTTGTAAAAAAAAAAAGGCCCAGAGTGTTTCATTCTAGTGAGATCCTCTGCTCTGTATAGCAAAATTCAACCATGATTGCAAACTCTAGAAACTACTCAGGTCTTTGACCTTAACTTTCTATACATTTCACCTTGCATCACTGAGTCAAAAATCCAAAGACTTTTCCAAATAAAGAAATGAGTGGTTAAGAGAATTCACTAGAATATTTCATGCTATATGACACCTGATGTGGCTTTTGTTTCTTCTGACTGGTGAATACTGTCAGTCTGTTTGGTCTGACACTGCCCAGTACCAAATCAATTAATAAATCTGACCAATTCATGCCACCTGTGGATTGAGTGGAGAAAACAATAAAAATCAATAAACTAAGTTAGGACTTTTTATTTTGATGAGGCCAGAGAGGCTTTGATTTTATTTTACATTTAAACAGTAATATGTTGTTTCACATTAAGACATATCTAGCATGTAGGCATACCCTGTGGCAATGTATATTGACGCTACATTAAAAAAAAAAAAAAAAGGTGAACTAGTTTCCCTTAAGAAATAATCATTGGTTTGATTATGGTCATGTATCAGCCTCTTTAAATTCAACAACAGGTTTTTGTAACATGTCATAATAATATCTATAATTTTTTGACTTCCAAGATATTTAATTGCTGAAACCATTGCAAATAGGCCAAAAAATACTGTTGTAATTTTAACTACTCTTTGAGGTGATATTTGTATACCTTCCAACAATTTCACAGTAAGAGAGAATAGTGTACTTAATTTCATGATGAAGCTGTATTGGAAAATAAAATAGATACATATAGATCAAGTATACAGATCTTAAGTTAAGTCTTTGATTGTTATTTAACTGGACGAATCACTTCCTGGTTTATTTACTTCTAAAAATCCAAGATTGGAAGCAGATCTTTGCATGCCAGTTTTCAGATCAAAATTATATTTTTTTGTGAGTGTGCTGAATAATACGCCTTATAGTGGCATTTAACTGTAGAAAAATGTTGGCATCATTTTAATAACATTAAGTTTACATGTGCCACTACCATTAGCTTTATATTAGTGTTCACAAACATTTTTATTTATTTCTTGTTATCTAAATATATCTTAAATATATTATTCTTCTAATATATTCCAGCTTTTTAAAAGACCATAATATTTATAACAATAGTACATTACTACAGCCATTCCCAAAGAAACCCTGCCCAATATGCTTTTAATTCTTGGTACCAATTTCTACCTTTTAATATCTGTAAAATGTGGCTTTTTGTTGTCTGAGTTCTGGCAGCTGACTAAAGGTACATTAATGGCAAAGAGGGTTTATCTGAGTGTTTAATTTTATTTAGAAGCCTGTAAAATGTCATCCTAGATTGTAAAATTATTTGTAGTGCTTTCCAATATTAAATCATTGGATTAAAACACAGAAATAAATTCCTCATGAATAAATTTCAAAAATTTTACTTTTATATTTTAGCATTATTAGCTTTATAAACTGTAAACCAGAAAATAAATTTCAACATTCATCATATGCAATATTTTGATTTCCTATTGATAGATATATTAAGATATACAGTAAGTAATGAAAGTTTAGAATTTGGCTTCCAAAGATTAGTTAATATCAAATGCCTTTTTAGTTCTGGCCTCAGGATTGTGTTCAAAGGATGAATGACAGGAGAGAGGAAAAAAACAGTTTAGGTATGTGTGCTTTATCTAACTGTGATTACTCAATTTAACCAGTGTTCAGTGAGCAAAGTGTAATTCTTGACAAATACAGAGAGAGACAGAGACAGAGAGAGAGAGAGAGAGGAGGGGGATGGGAGAGAGTAAGAGAGGGAGAGAGAGGTTCATCTGGGCTATGCTACTTTTAAAAAAATTATTTCTAAAAAATAAAAAACCCTTAAAAAAACAAGCAAAAGGCAGAGAGGATAGAATACCTAATTATCGGAACACTCAAAAAAGAGACTAACGTTTATTTGAGAAGTAAATGATAAAAACTGAAAACATAGCATTAAGCATAATAATCACATAAAGATTTAGATGATGAAAGCAGAAATTAACTACTGGATATGTTTCACTAAAACAATTTTCATGAATGTTTCGAAGCAGCATAGATCTTTATTACTTTTCTTCATAGTTTCTTACATGCCTCAGTGGTCTGACCAAAAACTCTACTCTAAATGTCTCTCAATTTAATAGTGTCTTGCTTAGAGCTGCTACTTTAACAAAAAAGAAAGGCAACAAGAGCCATATGTAACCTTTGGACTCCAAAAGGAGAAAGATGAGAATACCATTGGCAGATAGGTGCTACAGAAACACAGTGTATTCTTTCTCTTGCTTCTTACCTTGAACATTTCTTGATAGTTAACAAGAAAGTTGACCTCCACGTCATTATTTAGAATCGGAATAGGACAGTCACACTGTTCAGCATGTCCCACTTCAGTCAAGACACAATGCAAATTTAAAGTCTATCTATTTTGGAATGAACAATTTATTGAACAAGCTAGCACATTTACACATACCTTATTGTAAGACAGAGAGAGTTAAATATTAAGCAACTATAGTCAAAGGACTGACTTGATTTTAGTATGTAAAGTAAAACTTTCTGAAATACTAAAAAGCAACTCACTTGTAATCATTTTTTTCTTCTTCAGAAGCAATAATCCCTTCTGTCACTGTCTTCAGCTCTGCCTGGGGTTTTCTACTGTTCTGTTCTTGGCGAACTGTTTCTGCTATTTGCTCAGTTAGCTGCTCTTGAGTAGCTTTCAAGCTGGATTCCATTAGAAGAAGTTTTTCATCTTGACTGGCAAGTTCTTGGGCTGAAAGATAAAACAAGAACATTGCCTTTTAAAACACCAAGCTAATATGTTTTTTTTTCTTTTGTTTTTGGTTTAAATTTTATGCGATGCAACTTTGAGGAAGATTTAAACAGATCCTTCTTGTCAAAATATAAGCTCATGCATTCAGTTTTCAGATTCCTTTATTTAACACACAAGTAAACAAAGGTATGTATGAAGGAATACGAGATGCATGTCAGTAATCTCAAGTTTATAAAACATTTGAATTCAAAAATTAGAGGTCTTAATCAGACAACAACTTGCTGACTTTAATTGGGAGATTTTTGTTGTGACATAAGTGTTTTAAATGGAATAACATTAACACATAGTATTCTTTTTCTTTCTTTAGCAGAGGCCTCAGATATATTTATATATATTCACACAGACAAAGACTGATATGTTATAAATTATGCCAAAATGATGGCCCTTCACTGATTTATTTTCATGTATAATATTTATGAAATTTAAGCACTTTTTCAAGGTCATCCAATAGATGGCAGTCTTTCATTAGACCAAAGCAAACTAGGCAGTATGCCTCAAGCTCTCAAAAAATAAGTGATTTAAGACAAAGACATTTTTCCTTTGTTCTTTGTTGACCGTATTCCTAGAGATATATATCTGTACATTGTGTTAGACTATTTCCCCTTTATAATAGTACTTATCTGTTTTTTTCCCCTAATTACCTCAAATGCATGCCATCAGATGTAAATGTTATTTATTTCGTTAATCATGTTTCGATATAAATTTATATACTTTATGTTATATAGTGCATTTCTGGAGGTATTTTTAAATCTCACAGCACTTCAAATCTCATTGCATTAAAGATCATGATATTTTATGAAAATCAGTCATTTCAATCTTATAATCCAAACTGAAAAAAAAGGAAAAAAATCCTTTTAAGATCCCCAAATCAATATAAATAGAAATGGAGAGGGCCATATTTGTATAAAAAAAAAGAGCATCTTTGCTTTTAATGATTCTCATTTTATGTCCAAAAAATGATGTTTATACTAAGCTTCAATAAAGTTAGAAACCAAGGTATTACAGTCTGACATCAGAGGTATCTTTTACAGGCAACCTCGTAAAGAAGATACTCTATATAAATATTCTACATTTATCACTCATCTTTGAAGTTGAATGATGACTCCCTTATAAATTAGATCTAAGAATATCTGATTCTCAGTTTCTCTTTATAGGTTTTGAGCAACTGACTGCTTATATTTTAATAAATATGTGCATGCATGTTCACTTTGTTTTTTTGCAAGTGTTCAAACTGACCAGTTTTGCCCCAGAAGAAATTACAGCATCTACTATTTTTATAGCTTAAACCTGCTATATATTAACAGTTTAAATTTGTGCCTCAGGAAACCACAGGGCTAATGCAAACAGCTAAATATTTAACAAGAAAGAATGCATCACCCAGAGCTCATCTTTATTAAATTCCAAATACATCGAAATCTCTCTGAACAAATGAGTTAAATGTTTAATAATTTCAACACATGTTAAAGTGTGTCTGTGTGTGTGTGTGGGGAATCCAATAAAGAACTTACAATGAGTGTGCTTTCTAAAAAAACCCCTCCAAGCTCAAAAATATGTAAAAGCACCATGGCCCTCTCTGCTCTTGACAAAATAAAAATATAATCATATGAAAGCAATTGATATTTTTGCAGTGATATGTTTTTTAGCATTGTTAATGTGGTTGCAAAACTGATTTGGGTGTAGTATTTTATTGTATGCTTTTTCACCTATCACAATACATATTTCTTAAGAAAAAAAAACACACCGAAACTTTTTTAAATGAATTTTGGCGAGAATTTTTAGACATCGACACAGAGAAGTTAGTGGTCTTTAGGTTAAAAGGATCTGAGTGATCAAGCTACATATAAATGATTATGGATATAAGAACGCTGCAGGAAGTTTCTTTTTTGAAGATTCTACCTGTACCAATAGACTGTCTTCAAGACTACTTGGGTCACCTTGTGGCACATACACAAAAGAGACCTTTTGTCAACGATGCATGATGTGAATTTTCTATGAAGTTTGCCGATTTTGAAATGACTAAGAGATGTATGCCTCATGGTTCTCCTAAGAGTCTACTCTAATTCATTATGTGCTGGTTAAAGGGGGTAAATTATTTTAAGTTTACCTATGCTTTGGACTTGAGCCTGAGTTGATCCCAAGCCAGAGGCGCTCGCAGCTGCATGCTTTATTTACAATCCCTTTGTCAGACTTACAACTGCCCCAGGCTATAACATAGTGTACCTAATGTTCAAACTGGCAGGTAATCTTATGTCAAACATACTTCTTTGATTTAAAGTGATCAATAGATTCTTGTAAAGAGGTAATTTCTCTGATGTTTCCACCTTGCCTTTTTTACAGGTGATTCACACAAAAGCCTGCTTATATGATGTACGAACAATAAACAGAAAGCTATAATCATGTTTTTTCAGATGTTTCCGGTGCACAACGATTTTGGATCGATACTCTGTGTAATACAATTATCTGCAATGATCTGGTTGTATTGAAAAAGAATTTGCAGGAGACCTCTAGGGGGTTTTATCCAGAAACACGTATCTAGCAATGTTGTGAATAGTGGAAGGAAAAATTAAGGGGTTGACAAACGCTGTCTATTATGTACTCAGTAACTTCATTAATATTTTATTTCATAAAAGTATTCTACCACAAAGTTGAGACAAATAAGCTCAAAAGTAATAATGATAATAATGTTCATAGCTTCATAGTACTTACTGGTATAGAACAACAACAACAAAACCCTTAACAAATATAGGGACTTTAGAGAGATTCAGTGTTGTGATTATTATGTACCACAGATTAAAAGTGATATTGATTATTTATGCTATGAAATGAATTCTTGTATTTCTACCTTATGTAAGTCATGTAAATACTAGTGGATGTGAAATACTTTGATTCCTCTTCAACTACTTTTTTTTTTTTTAACTAGAATGGTCAAATTCTAGACTGAGAATCAACTTGAATTGTTCACAAGCAGTGTATATTAAACCCTTTATTTCAAGTTTTTTTCCCCCTAAATGAAGATTTGCAATATCAGGAAAAGGGCTAAGATACATAGTCTGTATCCGAAAGGCATTAGGAATTTTCTGCAAAGATCTCTGGGTGTAGAAACAACTCAGTTTTGTTTTTAGGGTTCTCTTGAAGACGGTGACTCTTTACAGCATCTTCCTTAAAGCTCGAAGATGCTCCACATTTCCTATCTGGAGGCCCTAATCACACATCTGTAAAGCGCAATTCTCTTTTATCAGACTAGAACAGATTACATTCTGCTGAAGCTCACAAATTGGGGTACATTGGTCCCTCTCACAAAGCCCTGTTCTATGCAGATTCTGCAGGCCCCATATGGCTGCTGCAGACCTGATCTAATGACAAAGATTGCTCTTTCGGATGCTTTCTTCCTGTATATCCCGGCTTGCTTTCAGTCTCCTGACCACACTGTCGAGGCTCATCACCTTACCCACTTTGACTTTGATGGCTTCCTGTACCTGCAGGAGACCAGCTTCTGACTTTCTTAGAAAGTCCTATCTTTTTGCCTATTGCCTGTGAAGACAAAAAGCATTCCAATAGTGCCTCTTCTGATGTACTTTTTATACTGCATCCTGCTATTTTGAGCTATAGGGTACTGGAGATTATACAGCCCCTCATTAGCAACTGGGTCAAGTATCCACATCTCTTTTAGAATCAGACCTTAAAGGGACGCTCTTAAAAAAAAAAGTCAGTTGGAAAGAAGAGTCACCATTAGCTTAAATGTAGTGTTAATCAATACGCAAAAGTTCAAAGGCTAAAGAAAATACTTCCCATAATTCTTAGGGAATTAAAAAGGAGACTAGTTGGATCAAAATGAATTCTTTCTCTTTAAAATATGAAGAAAAATTTAACGAATACAAAAAGTGTATTTGATCTCTTGGAGTTGACACCTATATACCTCTTTCATTTAGCTCTAAAGCAAACTGATGTGACACACAGGGAAATCCCTACACCATAAAGGTAATTATGATACCCTCCTAATGACTTCTCCACACTACTTAAACTAATTAGCTTCATAAGAATACAATGTTTGTCACTTTCTTTTTCAGTTTTATTATCTTTATAACACGTCGTGTTTCTGCTTTAAATTTGAGTGAGAAAAAGACATTAAATATAATCAAAGATTTTGTATCCATCAATATGGTATTCCTGGCTAGGTTTTTTTTTTTTTTTTTTTTTATTGGCTCCCTGCCACACCTTGACTCTCTATCATGCTCCATCATGCTTCTTTTAATCTGAATATTTAGTGTTCTTTCATGTCTTAATTACAGCAAATTGCGGCACAGTTGGCACCATTTCTTGAAATTAATCCCAGAGTACTTTGTTTCTGTCAAGCAGTCAAAGCCTTGGAGAATAATAGTAAATGTTATTGCAGATCTAAATTTAAATGACTGTCTATGTATTTAACTTAAGCCTTTAATTATTCGTGCCGAACTGTTTTTGGTTCAAATGTTAAACATTATTCATTTAGAATGTGGAATTACTTTAGACAGCTTAAAACCTGCAGATATGTTTGGCTATAATTTGAACACAACAATTATTTATATTAACATATTTTCACAGGTGTACAAAACTTAGGAAATGGCATGTGATATCTTCATATGGATATATATTTCAACATTCCATCACTTCTGTCATTATTAATAAAAGGTATGGATGTAGGCCTATTCCATTCTCAATGGCTTTTCCCCAACAAATTGATAAATCATAGACCAGACCAAAAAAAAAACCCAAAAAACCAAAATAACCCCCAAAGACTTGGTATTGTTACTCTTGATGTCTTTAAGTAATTTTGCATAATGAAGCACTTCAAAAGTTCTTACAAACCTAAGACTTATGTTGTTTAGTTTGCTTGTTTTTCTATGGAAAACTTAAGGGTTTTAGAACTCTCAATGGCCAATTCTTTTATTCTTCAATTCTGAGCAGGTTCTACCAATAAGCTGAATCAAAAAGAAAACACTATTTTATAAAATAATATGAGTTTAAAAAGCCCAGGGTAGTAGAATTCATTACTCATGCTTTATGAATATATGCTGAAACAATTAGAAATCGGAAAAATCTGGGACGTAGAGAATACATACTTGTTGATCTGATTTCAAGTAATTGCCTTTCATGTGAATATTTCTTAAAACTTAATGAATAATGAAAATGACATATTTTGTAAAAGGACTATATTTTTCAGTGAACTACACAGTAGGAGCCTGTGTATATCACAGGAGTCCGCTCTGTGAACTACTACCAGGATAGGAGCTCCAGGAAGATAAGGGCTTTGCCTCGTTTATCCATCTGCGTGTTGCCAGCATCTAGCACAGATTCTTGTATACCTCGCTATATAATAAGCACTTAGTGAACTGAATTGCATAGATGGTTTTAATTTCACCTGTCAGACATGTGTCATTTTCTTCACTAGGAAATACGTGTCCTTTGCTTTGCCTCTGATATACAAAGTGAATATGGAATGATTTGCTTAAAGTTTTGGCAGATTTACCTTCTAGCCATCTACAGGTGTAAATTAATAAACACTACAGTTTTATTTAGTTTTAAGCTCTATCCAAATGAAACTTGATGGCATTTCTATCACCAACACTTAAGGGATCCCCGGGATTTAGAGACAAACAATAAGAAGAAGGTGGAATCACAAAATATAAGGTAAAATATATATTTCTCAATAATTTAGGAAAAATGTACAAAGTGGTATGTTTCCAGTTCCCTCTCCCTATCATTAGCAATGTGATTGTTGAACTGATATCTATTTCCCTGCTTCTCACAATCTCAAGGGTGTAGCTGATCTTTGTAACTACAAAGTTTCCTGGTCGCTGCAAAGTCGCTTTCAAGCCGTGTTATCTGCTGTTCTAGCTGAGCAAGTTCCACTTTGTATTTCTGCTGGGCAGCTATTACATCGAAATGGAATGACTGCAAGCTCTTTTCTAGCATTTCACTTGCAGGAACAGCTTTCTCCCCCTCATATTGGTCCAATGTATTAGCTCTCCCAGCGCTCCCATCATCTGTGATCCACTCATATTCTTAAACTCCCATCAGTGTTTGCATTGCATTTAAGATCATGGTCAAAATGAGAAATTAATGTTCGGTGTACCAGATATATTCTGTTCATTATATTCTCTAAATATTATTATTGACCTACTTAGAAAAAAATAAATAACCATGTCTTTCTGGTAGTACAGCTAATGTAATTGTAGACACAAGAATAGCAAAGTGACACCAATGATTTCAGCCCTGGGGTAGTTTCACAAATTCTGTTTAGACATCTACAGAAATCAAGAAGCTATAATATTTTTGCAACGAATCTAAAAGCATAACTTCCGTGTAATTGTTTAATATAATCACAGTATTTCTCTTCTCCTAAGAATTATCCCAACAAGCTTAATCAATTACCAGATGCTAAATTACATTAAAAATTTTGTTGCGCTTTACAAAAGAATTTCATATGAATTTGAAAATTGTAATGAATTTTGTAAATTTGTAAAGCTATTATCAATTCATTTTATAATGAAAATAAACTCCAAATTCTTTGCTCTTCCTACTCTACTAAGCTATTAATCTTATTGAGACATTTGAATTTTACGGTGCACATTGATAAGTTAATAAACTGATTTTTAAATAAAAATATATTACAATAATCATATACACTATGATAATGATAATACTATTCTCAATGTACATCACAAATCAGTACCAACCGTGCATCAAAAGGAAGTCATCTCTTAAGTTTTGGCATTGTAATTTGAACTCTTTACTATCAACTTATTTTGAGTGACAAATAATCCTTGCTTTGTAATGAAAAATAAATCTCTCTCTCATTTTTAATGGGGTTGGATTTTTCCATTTGCATTGAGGAAAGGCAGTGGTACCTAGTGGAGGATTTTCCAGGAACCAGAAATGCAATCATGATTAAAAACCAGATAACACTGTTAGGTATTAACATTTAGTTTGCCTATATTGTGACTGGGATGTTGGTCAGCCGATAAGTAGAGATGGAAGTATGAATAAGAACAGAGAATAATTCACGGACACCTGAAGAATTGGGATGACTACCCTGTAAACGGTCAGCCCTGTGTATCATAAAGTGAATCAGGAAAACAAAACTACAGGCAGTTAAAAAAAAGATTATACAGTGGGATCTTAGGATATTAGACTAAAGGCAGAAAACAACAAAATTCATAAGTTAAAAATCAAGAGATACTAGATGGTAGGCATTGAATGTCAAGTGTAATAAGTATAAAGCAGTATTTCCCTCTAAATCTCATTTCACAAAGAGCCCTGGAAACTGCTTCTGCTTCATATTGTAATAAAATCAGAAAATTAGAATTTTAAGCAGTTCTATTACTAAGAATTTAGCTGATCATTATTAAGTGTTGATATTCAAAAAAATCCCCTTCTGTAACTGTTGGTCTACACAATGTATTAGAATCAGACCATTACCTTATTGAGGCCAGGAACTGTATTATCTGTTTTATTTAGTGGCCTTTGCTCTGCTCTAGCATAAAATAATTGGTCACAAATGAATGTTGGATTGGTCTTCAGCAGCAATAATAACAGTGATAACAACCCTTTAAATACATACCAAATTCCTATACTTGGAGAACAACATCCATAAAGAGACTGTATTATAAAACTTGATTCATTAACTTGGAGTTCATATAATAAAAATCAAGTAATAAATTACTCATAGTGTGCAAAATCTGGAAAACGAGAAGGTTAATAACTGTAGTTATAGCTATAATCTATAGTATCTCTTAAACATACAATGAATTTTATGGGAATAAAGGACTACTTAATTCTGAGGAACAAACATTATGATTGATCACATTTATCCCAAAGAACATGCAAGTCTTTAAAAAGCAAAATGGAAAAATTCACAGCCAGGCTTGTTTAAAAACTCAAAAGTGTTATTCTTTGTGTGTGGTCAAATAGCACTCAGGGTATGTGAATGTCATCTTCAGCAGTACTTATGCTCACTGGAATTTCCGTGTCAGTGTTATTTTATTGTGACATAAGATAGTCAACATATTATATATACCAAAACCTAACATCTCACTCTAGTGAACTACCATCCAGAGCAGGGTTTCCAAGCCAACTTATGTTTCTGTCAAAGCTGCACCACTGACCAACTATGTAATCTTAAACAACTAAACCTCCCTGAGTATCAGCTTGCTCATTTTCAACTGAGCATAGGGGCACCTGGGTGGCTCAGTTGGTTAAGCATTCAACTCTTGATTTCGGCTCAGGTTATGATCTCAGGGTCTTGACATCAAACCCTGTACGGGGCGCCATGCTGAACATGGAGCCTATTTGGGATTCTCTCTCCCTCTCTCTCTCTCTCTCTTTCTCTCTCTGCCCAACCCTTGTTCAAACTCTCTCTCTATCTCAGAATAAATGAATAAAGATTTGGAAATAAAATAAAATAAGCATAGAATGTCTATCACACAGAGATGCTGCTAAAATAAAAAGAAATAATAGATTTGGTATATTTCTGATATGGTAGACATTTTTCAAAAAGCTATTAATATTATATTGGGCTATTGTTTTTTAACTTAAAAGTTATTTAATTTTAGGAATTATAAAAATTATTATAAAGCCACCATATAAAAACTATAGTATTTAAAAATCTCATTATTTTTCTGAAAAGTGACCTTCTCTGTATGCTTTTATATCAGTATCTTTTGAAAGATTACTTCTGCAACCATGTTTAAATATCTCCTTAATATGTTTTGGTAATGATAAACAAGTCCATTAAAGAAAGTCTATGAAATTTTTTTAGTTTATTTATTTATTAATAAAATAATAGAGAAAGAGAGAGCACAAGCAGGGGAGGGGCAGAGAAAGAGGGTGAGAGAGAAAATTCTAAGCAGACCCTGCACTGTCATCATTGAGCCTGATGCAGGGCTCAAACTCATCAACAGTGAGAGATCATGACCTGATCTAAAATGAAAAGTTGGACACCTAACAACTTAGCCACCTAGGAACCCCTTGTTGATGGAGTTTTTAAAAAAAACATGCTGTCAGATTATCAAGAAATAATCATAATTTAATAAAATATTACTTTAGATTTTAAAGTAATTTTTTGAGCGGAAGTACCATCATTATTTTGTATTTATTTTCAAATGGAAGGATCTGGAGCTTACTCTCCAGTTACTTGGAAGCTTAACTCTGGTAAGTAGACATTAACCCCACACTGATCTAATCTACAGATCAGATGTTAAGGAATAGATATAGGCCAATAAAACTATCAGGTCAGAATTTGGTTTTCAAGTCAGATGTAGTAATGTAGAGGGCAGTATAGTATCTAGAAGGGAGAGAGAGAGAGAGAGAGGAGAGAGAGAGAGGTTGATTCATGGGAGGACAGTTGTTATGGAGTCCTGAGAGGAAAATAATTTAGGTCAATGAGAATTACGTTAAGGACAGCATTTTGATCATAATACCCTCCCATTTAAAACGCTGCTGCAGCTTCATGTTGTTCACAGAGAAGACTCGGTATTTAAAATGGACTCCATGGTTTTCAGGTCCTGTCGATGTCAAAAGTTTCATTTTGCCCATTATACACTAAATTCCAGTTGCACTGGCATTTAATTCTTAGAAGGCCCTAAACTCCTTCCTTCCCATGTCAGGGTCATTTGCATTCCGTCTCTTTACCTTGAATGCTCTTTCTCCACCTTTACTTGCCCTCTCCTTCTCCAACCCTGCTATCTCCTTCCTTTTCCAGTATCATCTTAAATCATGTGTTCTCAGAAAGCCCTCCCATCTGATCCATTAGAGGAGGTATAACCTTATGATCCCTGTACATGTTCACAGAATTTAAAATAATTGTAAATACACATACCTATGTCTCCTTATGACTATGTGAATTTTTCTCATCAAATCTTATGTTCTCTGTATGCATGGACAGTTCTATCACATTTAGCAATGTATTCCATATACTTATCTTAGTGCCTGGCAAGGCCTTATAATCATGTATCTGTTATATAGTAGGTAAGTGAATGAATGAACACATAATGAACTCTAACATTAGGAATGTTAGACTGATAAACCTATAATTCAGCTAAGATGTACAAATTAAAAGTGAAAATTATTATTTTCCTTTCTTTTTGGAGAATTTCCTTTAACCATTGTTTAACAGTAGGTAGACTAAGGACAAATTTGTAGTTTTCCTTCATGTGAGAGTGAATTCGTTCCTGAAGATATTTTTGCTGAATATAGAATTCAGGATTGATAGTTCTTTTCTTTTAGCATTTGAAAAATGATGTATATTTCCATCTGGCTCCATAGTTTCAGATCAGAAACTTGCTGTTACTCAAACCTTTGTTTTCCTCTGGGTAATTAATGGTCATTTTTCTTTAGCTGCATTCATGACTTTTTCTTTGCTTTTAGCTTCCAGAAATATGATTATCATGTGTCTTAGCACAGAGTCCTCTCAGTTTATTCTGCTTAAGTTTTACACAGCATCTTGAATCTAACCAAAATTTTGAAAATTTTTAGCCATTGTTTCATGAACAATTTTTCAGCCCTATGTTCTTTTTTCCTCTCCTCTGGAATTCTGATACCATGTGTATTAGATATTTTGATATTGGTTCACATGTCACCAAAGTTCTTTTTTTCTTTACTGTTCTGATTAGGTAATTTCTATTGTTCCATCATCAAGCTCATGATTCTTTCCCCTGTCATCTCCAATCTACTATTGAGGTGGTCTAATGAGATTTTATTTCATTTTTTAATATTTATCTTTTTTTCAAGTTACATAGTTTTTCTTTTTTTAAAAAAAACTACATTCCATTTTTGCTGAGATTTGCTTTTTTTTCACTTACTATATACAAGAGTTCATAACTGCTCACTGAAGCAAATTTATGATTGCTACTTTCTTTTTTCTTAATTTTTAAAAAACTTTATTTATATTGAGAGAGAGAGAGAGAGAGAAAGAGAGAGAGCTCATGAGATGGGGAAAGGCAGAGAAAGAGGGAGAGAGAGAATCCTAAGCAAGCTCCACAGTGCAGAGCCAAATGTGGGGTTTGAACCTACAAACTGTGTGATCATGACCTGAGTCAAAATCAAGTGTCAGTCGCTTAACTGACCCAAGTGCCCCATATTGCTACTTCTAAAACTTGCCAAATAATTCCAGTATCTGAGTTTAATATCAGTGTAGGCATCTACTGATTGTTTTTTGTTTTCTCATTCAAGCTGTGATTGCTTTGGTTCATGGAATGATTTCTGATTTTTTATTGCTTTCTGGAGGTCTAAGATATGTCGTGAGATCCTGGACCCATTTCAACTTTTTAACTTCTTCTGCTAGCAGTCACCTGATTTAGCTTTAGCACACAGGTCTTGATGTGGTGAACCCATACATGGGTGTTCATCTGCTTATTGGGCCTGAAAAAACAGAGCATGGTATTGCATTACCTTGTTGCTATTGAATTGGCATAGAAATTCAGCTCCCTTGTGATCCCCACTAATACTACCCTATCAGGGAAAGCAGAGTGCCCACTAGCACTATGTCATGTCCCCTCATACTGGTTCATTGCTGATAGGGTGGAGGACAGTGCAGGTGGGGTTTCATGCCTCTGGGCCTCACTGACACTGGAAGAAATGAAGAAGCAGGTGCTGATTGGCACCAACTTCCACTGTCTTATTCTACCTTCTTGTTGCCTTATGGATGAAAGTTCAGGTTTTTGCTTGTCTGGACCAAGAACAATCTGGTGGGGGTAATCACAGCAGTATCTGTTTATATAAAGGGGCAGGGGTAGAAATTTGGCTCTGTGTTCAATCTCCCTGACACCAGGGGACCAGAGATGAGAGTTTTTCCATTGGTACTTAGATGGAGCAAAGCAGATATTGTCCAAAAGTTTACTAATTTACCTGACTACTCATTTCCTTCTCCCTTGGCTAGATGGAGCAGGTTTTTCTTAGGTGCTTTTTCATCTGAAGCTTTTGCTGGTTCCAGGCACAAGCTCTGGTGCCTCATCCTGGCTATTTGGCAAGGCAAAAAGAACCACCAGGGAGCTCACTGTCTTTTCATTCCTCAATCCCATTGTCTTTAGTTAGTCTATCTTTTTCTTTCCATAATACAGCTTCCTGTTTCTACTTGTTGCCTCATGTTCAAGTTTTTAAGTTCTGAAGAAGGGGACTAGAGAAGATGTTATTTTATTTCCGCCCAAAGTGGAAGTTTCTTAAAGTTATTATTTTAATATATTCCTTGGTTATTTTATTATTATACTTTTCCATTAGGAAACTTAGCAAAATTATAGAATTAAGAACCAAAGAAAGTGGTTTTATTGTGACCTAGCCCCAGGTTCCTGATCTTAGATAAGGCTTAGATAACAGAATAATTTCTACAAAGGAAATGAGTTAAAAAACTTGCTTCATTTATAACTTAATTTCACATTCATTATGTAATGTTTTTTAGTAATTATATATTTTTAATCAATACATATGTGTTTTACTTTATACATTATATGCCAAGCACTGTGTTGTTCCAAAGCCTAAGGGGAAAAAAAGAATTAATAAAACAAAAAATTGAAATATAAAAATAAATAAGATAATTAAACAATGAATTAATACATCAAGAGAACACTGTGTTAAGATCTAATGTTAAGTGTTCTCAAAGTAAAATAAAAATAAAAGGAATGTCATGCCAATAAGTAGGAAAAATAGGTTGCTAAGTAGTTGAGACAAACTTTCAAACTGGTCAACTTCTGGTTGATACATATAAAGAAACAATTTAATTTACCAGTCTTCTATTTTCAAAGTTGCTTCTATTAAAATAATTAAAGCAGTCTTTGTCAGAAAAGCAATGTGGAAAGTAGAGTTGCCATTTTCTCAACTATTATACTGAGTGAGGGGGTATGACCCCATAACATTTCTTTGTCAACTGTAGGATTGCAAATTTTGTACCTTCTGTGACAATTCTCACCTCCTATCAAAAATCAAATGACATTCCCTTTCTCATGTTCCTAGTAAAGGATTTCACTCCCTATCTATTTATCTATACATATATTTCATAAAAAAGTTGATTTATTTAATAATATGAATGGATTCACCCATAAGCAGGTAGGGAACAAGATTTCCATTTAGACATTAAAGATACCCTGAGACTTTCAGGAGTGCCTGGGTGGCTCAGTTTGTTAAGTGTCTGACTTCAGCTCAGGTCATGATCTCACAGTTCATGAGTTTGAGGCCCCTGTTAGGCTCTGTGCTGACAGCTCAGAGTCTGGAGCCTGCTTCAGATTCTGTGTCTCCCTTTCTCCCTGCCCCTCCCCTGCTTGCACTCTGGCTCCCTCTCTTTCTCTCTCTCAAAAATAAATAAACATTAAAAAAATTTTTTTAAATAAAAAAATTAAAGATACCCTGAGACTTTTATATCCAGATGCTTTAGATCAAGCAGTGTTTGATGTCACTTCCAGTGACATCTTTCTGGATGGGTTTGGAACTGCTGAACGAGTTAGCAGAGATAGCTATCGCTAAAGAGCAATAAGGAAATAAGGACTAACTATATATCCATGAATTATATCTTCAAGAAATAGTTACATACTAACTCTATATGTGTACATATATGCTTACATATAAAATTACTTATATCCATATCTATCTGTACATCTTTGTATCCATTTATCGAGCTTAGTAGATCTAGGTAGATAGATAGATCACCAATACATGTATCATGGAATTGTATACATTTTATATAATCATATAGGAGATGTTGGTATCTATGGGCAGCTACAGTATCCATAAGCAGCTTTTTCTTTTATTTTTTAAAGAATGTATATTTTGACCAGCTTAAATTAGCAAACCATCAGTTGTTAATGTTTTTCAAAAGAGAAATAAACTAGAAATTTTATTTAGCAAATTAACTCTTTGTTAGCAGAAGGACTTTATATTGCCTAATAATGAGACTAAGTTTGTGCTAGGAATCAGCAATATGAGTATTAATTCTTTCATTACCACTCATGACTGTAGGCAAGTTAGAAAATCTCCCAGAGTGTTACATTTCTCATTTGGAAATGGTTTTTATGGATATGTGATGGAATATATTATCTCTACAATCCTTTCTAACACTCAAGTTTTTCAAAATACAAACTTTAAAATTTGCATGCTAATTCTTTAGAGATTCTAGAAATGAAATATTACTCAAATCAGTCAAAAAACAGGCAAATCATATATTTAGGAATAGGAAGAATAAATGTTTAACACTATCTCACCTAGTATAGTTTTTTTTTTTTTCTTGGAGTCACTAAGCTTATAATAATTTTCTTCCTTGGTCCTAGCCTTCTATGACTGCCACAGCTGTGCCTTGTGAGCCCTCTCCACTGTGGTGGGTGGCCTGCTGTTTTGCTTTAGGAGGCCTCAGATAGGCTCTTGCTAATACTTAAGACCTATCTCTCAAACTTGAGCCTTATCTCTCTAATGAATGCCTGACCGCCCTCAGAGCCAAATGCCCAGGGAGAACCAAACCTCTTGATCCTTGCTTTATGAACATCTACTTATTGGATCTCAGGGTCAGAAGCTCTGTGATGTAGTCACTCTGGTATTGTACTCTCTCCAGGAAACTAGGGTTCAAACAGCTCCTGCAGCCACTAACTGCTATGGTGATAGATGGCCTCAAGCTGGTTTGACTGTTCCAGACTTCAGGTATGTGAATTCCTGTCAGTCTGGACTTGCTTCTTCACTGCTCTAAAGCCACAGTGTTCCTTCTGTCTCTCTAGGAAGCCCATCTTTAATGAGGTGCTTTCCCCAACACCTTGGCTACCATGATCTCTAGCCTCTTTATGCTAGTCCAGGCAAGGGCAGAGAGAAGCCCCGTATTTTTAGTGCCCTTCAGCAGCACCTATTCTAGTTTCATCCCTTCCCTTAATAAGAACAGAAAATGCATATAAAAGCCATACATTATCCTCTAATTACATCATCAAGTATTGGTACTGAAGCTGTGGTATTTTTCTCCTAATCAGGACAGGCATTGACCTCCATTCATAAAATAATCAGATGCTATTGATTGCCCAATGAAAGGAATCTGAATGTATAGCTTATCCTGGAAGGCATTTTAACTCTTATGTGAAAGTAGAATTTTAAGGAAATTTAAGGAAATAGTTAGATAATAGCCCTATAGAAAGAGAGATACATGAACGTTATATATAGTTAAGGTAAGAGAGATGAAGATTGGTAGTTTGCTACTCTAGATGTACTAGTTTTACTATATCCTAATCTGGACATGACCACTAACTGAATAAAATTTCTTTGTCTGTTTATTCTTAAAATTTTGAAAATGTTCCATTTAAATATTATATTGGTGTTTTGAGTTCATTTTTAATGCAATGATATCACTTTACATCTAAGTGGTTAAATAAATTATATGCAAGAACAAATACTTATTGTAGAACTGAAGGAGCTAACAATTGTTTCTGGTCCAGGAAAATGTCTGTTAGCTTTCCCAAATACAAAACAAAGCTGAGATGAACTGTAATACAGAACACAATGGAGAATATAGCACTGGACAGTCCTCAGACTTCTCAAAAGAATTGGGGAATAAGCGGTTGACCATGAAGTCACTTACTGAAGACTAATAGTGATTCAAGGCACCTATGAGTCACCTGGGCATTTTGAACATTCCATGACTACCAGTGTATAAACATCAAATATCAATAAAGAATATTTAATGCCAAAATGCTGTAGATGTTGGTACTTGAGCAGTCAGGTTCAGAAAGATAGCAGGACAGGTGCATGTATGGAATAAAACTCAGTTGATTAATATGCTTCTGAATAATGTACGCTAAGTTGTTTTTAATGTGTTTCTAAATTGATATTCATGGGTGAAATTGGTGTGCAGTCATTTTGTTTTATTTATTTATTTATTTATTTGGGGCCAGTGGGGGGCTATGTAGCAAATGGAGTGTTCTTTTATCACTGTTTGGTCCCCTTCATAAAAAATTGGGAAGTTCTCTTTTTTTTCTATGCTCCAGAGGATTTTAAATAGCTTTGAAATTAACTGTTTCTTAACAAATTACTCTAGAAAATAGTCCATTTTTGGAGCATAGCTCTTTGAACAAATCTATTCCTCTAATGGCTCAGATTATCTATCTGTTCTGTGACTGGTGGTGGCGTTGCCGGATTACCTACCTCAGTACCCAAGGTTCATTGTCTCAAAGATTTGAGGAATGAAGAGGTGGACACAAATTGAGCAGCAGGCAGAAGTCTATTAAAGTATAAAAGCAGAAAGGAAGAATAGTATGAAAGCTCTCTTTACAGAGGAGACATTTGAATGTGAATGCCCGTGACTATAGGCAAGGGTCTTTGTTTTATAAGGTTTTGGTCAGCCCTCCCTTACCTTCCCACCTTGTTCCTTCTCAGGTCCTACCCTTATTAGCTGGGTAGCTCTAGGTGCTGGGTTGTCCATTCCTGATTGGCTCGTTTCCCACTGTATGAGAGGTGCTCTATGGCCATATCATTCTCCGTGGGTCATACATTTTATGGTCTACTGCTTATATTCAGTTAGTTCTTTTGTCAAATGTTTGAGAGAAACCTGAGGGGGAGTAGGTGATGTCTGTTACATTCTTATGCCTGAAGGAGTTTGCTGTGGTCAGACACTCCCAGCATTGTTCTAAAATAGCTGTTTTTCCCCACCTTGAGAACTCAAGTCCTAATCTTTCCCCCTCTGCCTATTTTATCCTATCTTTTTCCCTATCATAGTGGCAGTTTATATTTTCCAAGAAAAAAAAAATCACGTGTCACTCAGGCATAGAATGGAGAAAATTAGTATCACATGACTTAGTTAACATGCCTATGTGAGAAATAAGCCCATTGACCCAAAGGAGGGACACAGAGATGTGGAGCACAGTGAAGTGAGGCCTTAACCAACATACTTGCAAGAAGAGGTGTCTGAAGGACAGGCACCCTTGGGGCAGTCACAGCAAACAGTTTATCTCCTAGCATGTAAGTCCCTCCCCTGGTTGCTCATTGGTTGAGCACTACAGAGGTGTAAGGCAAAAAGTAGTCTGATTGGAACAAATATACACTTCCTGAGGTGACTCAGAGACTTTCAGTCCCTCCTCCCTGCTCTTTGGAGAATGCTCAATGCAAAGCCCACAAGAATACGCCCACAAAATGGAGAGGAGAGTAAGAACCAGGAAGTGAAGTGTCTACAGGTTTGGGACTCCACTGTGTGTGGGGGGGTAAGGGAGTACATATTTCCAGTTGGTTGTAAACCTATCGTTAATTAGACAGCACAGCTTTTATTTGGTATTTCTAAAAATGAGTCATCTTCTTTTGGGGCGCCTGGGTGGCTTAGTCGGTTAAGCATCCGACTTTCGCTTAGGTCATGATCTCGCGGTTCGTGGGTTCGAGCCCCGCGTCGGGCTCTGTGCTGACTGCCAGCTCAGAGCCTGGAGCCTGTTTCAGAGTCTGTGTCTCCCTCTCTCTCTGACCCTCCCCTGCTCACGCTGTCTCTCTCTCTCCTAGAAATAAAAATAAAAATATTAAAAAAAAAAAATGAGTCATCTTCCTTACTCTTCACAATTATATCTGTGATTATTTCTGTTATCAGTGTGAGTGACATGTATTTGTGTGCTCTCGATTTTCACTTGTTTAGCTTAAAAAATAATTTATAAATATTATTGCTTTGTTTTTCCCCTAAAATAGATCATTGATTTATTAGGTCTACTAATTTATTTATTACTTATTTATTTCACTCTACACATATTGTTTCTTTTCAGTCTTTCCTATGTTAATTTGGTAATTTCAAGTTTATTGAGTTGGATAATTACCTCATCTATTTTCACTTTTCTTTCCATTAAATGGATATCTTAGACCACAAGTTTTCTTCCTAAAAAGCTTTAGCTTTATTCTATAAGTTTAGAGTGGGAGATTTTAACCATTTCCAATTATGTTGTTTACACATATACACGCACACATAATTGTTACACATATTATTTGTATATATGATATATTGTCTATATAACATATTATATATATGTATATATATAAAACCTCAAAATGAGCAAAAATATTCACAAACACTTCACCAAAGAAAATATATTATTAGGTAATTTAATGTTGTGATTTATAATAAGAAATATGTATTTGTTTTTACTCCCAGTTTCTGGAACAGAGTTTCTGAAATCTTTGGTCAGGTTACCTACTCCTGAGGATGGAGATTGGTTGCCAGGGGAACCAACCATGTGATTACTGGGTTCAGGCCCATCCCCCATACCCATCTCCCAGGAGAGGAGATGGATTTGAAATTGAGTTCAATTTATCAGCCCTGCCTATGTAATGAAGCTACTATAAAAACCCAAAAGAATGAGATGTGAGAGCTTGCAGGTTGGTGAACACATAGCATCCCTATGTAGAGAGAGTAGGGTACCCAGAGAACATGGAAGCCCCTCTCCCTGTAGCCAGAATGCAGGAGTGCAGGAGCACCTGGTTCCAGGGGTCTGTAACAGACCAGATTTAACCACTTAGCACTGATGAAATCCAAAGGCAGAGAAATGAGCACATGGTAAAACAAGACAGGAATTTATTTCTGTGAGGCCAATACTAGGAAGACAGAAGATTACCATCTCCAAAGACTGTCTCCAAAAGGCTGAATATACTTCCAGCTTTATATAAGGAAAATGTGCAGCACAGGTGGGTGGCTATGTACAGAGAGACAGTAAAGGGAGAAATCAATAGATCGTTGTTGTGGAGTCAGTCAAGGGCAGATCTGGCTGGCTCAGGGAAGTACTTATTGCTTGAAGAGTAGTTTTGGTTCCCATCATGGGATGTTTTGTCCTCAGGGTTTTGCATCTGAGCCAAGAGACAAGCTAGAAAGAAGAACCTACCTAGAAAGTTTGATGTAGGAATGGAGGCAGCCAAAGTTATCTTTCAACCTTTTTACTGTAACTTGCCCTATGCATCTTTTATTTTTCATTTTGCTGTTCCTAAGTTATGTCCTTTCATAAACTAGTAAGATAGTGAGTAAAATGTTTCTGTGAGTTCTCTGACTGCTCTAGCAAATTAATAGAACCTGAGGAAAGGATCGTGGGAATGTTCTATCTCTAGCTGGTTGATCAGAAACAAAGGTGACAACCTGGACTTGCATTTGACCTCTGAAGTGGGGGCAAGGGGCCATATTAAAGGACTGAACCCTTAATCTATGGCATCTAATGCTATCTGCAGTTAGATAATATCAGTATTAATTGCTTCGTGGTGTTGAACAAAAGCACACATCAGAACTAATAAGTACATGACAAGATGATAAGTAGAGAACTGTAAATTAAAACTACAATGAGATACTATTTCATACTAACTAGATAAGCTTTAGGAAGGAAGTAGGACTTAAAATAACAAACACTGGTGACAATGTAGAAGAAGAAAACATTTCATACATTTCTGGGAGAATGTAAGATAGTACAGCCACTTTGGAAACAGTTTAGCAGTTTCTCAACAAGTTAAACATAAATTACCGTAAGTCTCAGCATTCCCAAGATATATGAAAGCATAAGTTCACACAAAGACTTGCTCATGAATATTCATAGCATCTATTATTCATAACAGTCAGAAAGTGAAAACAACCTAAATGTTCATCAATTGATATATAAATAAATACAATGCAGCTTATCTATATAATAGAATACCACCCAGCAATGAAAAGGAAGCAACTACTAGCCATACTACATCATGGATTAACTTCAGAAAATATTGTAAGTATAAGAAACTAGACACAAGAGGTTATATGTTGCATGGTTCCATTTATATAAAATGTCCAACAATGATAATTTTATCGAGATGAAAAGTAGACTCCTGGATACCTACCTGGGCATGGAGATAGAAATAGGATGGAATGAGGATGGATTATAAATGGGTATGAGGAATCTTTTTTGGGAGACTTAAAAATGTTCTAAAATTCACTTGTGGTGAGTATACCACTAAAGAGCATTGAATGGTATACTTGAAGTGCGTTAATTTTATGACATTTAAAATACACATATATGTAGACATATGAATATATATCCACACAGTTTTTTGATTTGCACATTATTACTTTTCAAATTTTCCTATGTAATTTGTGTTCTCTTAAGTTGAATCAAAGGATGTAGGCCTCATTACTTTGCCTTTTCAAAGCTGATTTAAATGTTTTGTAATATTATGCATGGCCATATTTTGGCATTTTCAAAAATAATACAGTGTACAAAAACTGAAAAATTATACTACATATTGATGATATTATTTAGATCATTTTTATTTTTGTTTTATCAGTTAATTTAATATAAGAGAAAAATTAAGTTTTTCTGTTTACAACTGTGTTTCTGTCTTTTTCTCCCTGGGTTTCTTGATGATTTAGCTCTATGACTATATTATTGAGTGAATAAATATTTTCTTTGATCTTCATTATAAATTATGTTGTTATTCTTTTCATTTAATTATTTTTACCCTAAATTTAAGTTTTTCTGATATGCAATTACTAACCCTACCTTTTGGTTTTTGTTCATTTGCATATACTTGGAATGATTTTATCTTTTCTATAGATTGGCTTTCCTGGGTTATTTCCTAATGTGTGTATTTTGTACATAATATATTATTAGGCTTTGTTTTTGCTACTAATAGAGACTCTTTTATTTTAAATGGTGGAGTAAGCCAATTTACATTTATTTAAACAATATGTATGGTTGGTTGATTATGTCATTTATTTTTTCCGGCTGCTTCCTTTTAATCTTTCACAATGTAAGCATTATTTATTTTCATTTATGGAAGTTTGTGTTGTTTTTCCGATAATTTGGAATGTTAATACATTTACTAGCAGTTTTCTTTATGGCTACTACTCTTGACAGTATATTTAGTTATCTAAATCTTCAGACAAGCTCAATATATTTCCTCTTCCACTTATGCCCCAACCACTGCTTATTTTGTGTCATCAGAAAAGACTAGGTTATACTGCCATAAAAAAGAATACAACATGGCAGTGACTTATCACAGCAAAGTTTGCTTCTTGTTCAAAGTGCCCTCCAGTCCGGGCATTTCTCCTGCAGCTCTTCTCTATGTGGCAGCTCAGAATCCCAGGCTGCTTCAATCCTGTGGCACCCACCTCTCAACACAATGCATCAGGGTACAGTCTACGGGAAATGGGAGCTTGTAAAATCCTGAATCTGGAATTCAATATGGTAGCCTGGAAGTGATAGCAGTCATTTCTGTTGACAGCCCTTTAACTATAAACTTAGTCTTAGGAAGGAGAGAGCATTCCTTGTAAGAACCAAGAAGTGAGCAAGATATTAGTAAATGCTTGAAATGCCTACTAGATGATTTCAACTATATTATTTTATTTAGTGTCTACCTTTTATATCTTTAATTGTCATTCTAAGATTGATACTTTTGTCACTTTGCTACTTGATTATAAAATGATTACTGATTTTAACCTATGAGAAAACTGGACTATTTTATCTTCCATGTCCTGTCCCCTCCGAGTCTTATCTTTGTGATTTATGTGACTTCTACATATTCAGAGTTTATAAATTCCTCACTATCTTTCAAAATGTAAGGTCTAATTTTAAATCCAACAACTTCTTTACAGACATATTTAATACTTATAATATATGACTTGGTATTACTATTTTGCTCTTCCAATATAGAAGTGCAATTACACCACAATGAAACTGATTAGATTCTAATCCTATTGGGATTAGTTTTTTGACTTTATTGTCACGTTCAGTCTTATTTCCATAATTGTATTGTAATCTCTTCGTGGTGGGAAAAGAAGTGACTTATTTTTCTATAGCATTTAAGAAATAATGAGACACAAAAAATTATTTTTCAAAAAAATTTTTTTTAAATTGACAACATGTTCCATTCTGAATGTCCTTTCAGAGGAAATTCCTGAATTTCTGGAGCATTTATAGAGTAAATGTGTCAGTCTAATAGGTGCAACTGATATCCAGATAGATAAATGAAGGAGAATATGATTTCAAATTTAATTAAAGTTTATCTTACTATCACTGTATAGAATTGAAATGAGAATTGGAATGTAAAATAATACATCTTAGGTTAATTCTTGATAAATTTTACTTTCCTTATACTTTGGTTTTTCAAGCATACTATTCAAATTGAAAACTTGTTGAAATAAATACATAGAATTAAATGGTAGAAATGTGTTAGGTTGAATCAGAACAATAGTGCATAAATCACATGATAACAAATTTTCCTTACTAAGAGAACAGAAAGAAAAAAGTTATTCTGGGGATACCAGTAACTATTAACATTATATATCCTCATTAAATAGGTATTGTGTCTGCATACTGCACATGTATATGTATATGCATAAATATAAAGAAAGAGATTCTAAAAGTAAATGACACATATCCATTCAGGTTAGTATTTTAAATATATTAAGTGTTGCTTATGTACATATTAAACTTTCAAATTTAACACACAGAGTAATGTATTCAATATTATGCTATCATAAATATAACATAAAATTTACCAAGAATATTTTACATATCAAGTACCAAACACATAAAACAGAATACAAAGGACTTTAAATTTTATGCAACAATATCCAATGTAATTTTGGAGGTTAAAAATCAAATTTCTGACTATTGTGATAATGACCCCGGAAAGTTTAGAAATGCTAACAAATGCTAATAATGCTAACAAATGTTGTCTATATTAGTACAACACAATCCACAAAGTTATCTATCAAAAATATAATTTCAAAGCCTTTTACTGACATTTATTTCAGCGATGACTAAATTTTTTTTTCATAAGGGAAAGATCATCATAGGGCTGATATATGTATATATATATTTTTTTTTTTTGAGAGAGAGAAAGAGAAACAGAGCATGAGCAGGAGTAGGGCAGAGAGAGAGAGAGAGAGAGAGAGGGAAACACAGAATCTGAAGCAGGCTCCAGGCTCTGAGCTGTCAGCACAGAGCCCAATGCAGATTTTGAACCCACAGACCATGAGATCTTGACCTGAGCTGAAGTCAGACAGTTAAATGACTGAGTCACCCAGGCACTCCCATAGGCTTAAGTTTTAACAAAACTTGTATTAAAGTAAAACTTACATAAAGTGAACAGGATCTATTTTATCAGTGAACAAAGTAATTTTGACAAAATTTTAGAAGCTGAAAGGAGCACCACAGTCAATTCCATAGATGGGCGTTAAAACATATTAGACACAGTTGAAGAAAATATTAGAGGACTAGAAAATAATGGACAAAAGCACAGAGGTGCAAAATACAGAAAACAGGTAAAAAAATGAGCTAGATACCCAGTGAAAATGTCTAACATACATGTATTTAGAATCTTAGAATGAACAAAAGATACAGAAAAGACAGAAACCTATGAAAATAAATAATACCTAAAAATTTGCAACACTGTTTATGATGTCAACCTACATGTTCAAAATCTCTATAACATTAAAACAGGGTAAATAAATATAACTTTATGATACTCAAAATTCCTTTCTTACACCATACACAAAAATAAATTCAAAATGGATGAAAGAGCTAAATGTGAGAAAGGAAGCCATCAAAATCCTAGAAGAGAAAACAGGCAGAGACTACTTTGACCTCAGTCATATCAACATCTTAGTAGACACATCTCCAGTAAGATGTGAAAAGGAAAACAAAGGCAAGGGAAACAAAAGCAAATATGAACTATTGAGACTGCATCAAGGTAACTTCTGCACAGTGAAGGAATGAATCAACAAAATTAAAAGGCAGCCTATAGAATGGGAGAGTATATTTGCAAATGACTTATCTGATAAAGGGTTAATATCCAAAATCTTTAAAGAACTTCTCAAACTCAACAGCCAAAAAACTAAATAATCCAGTTAATTTCTGGGCAGAAGACATGAATAGACACTTCCAAAAGAAGACATCTAGATGGCCAACAGATACATGATAAGATGCTTAACATCACTCATTGTCAGGGAAATACAAACCAAAATCACAATGAGATACCACCTCACACCTGCAAGAATGGTTAAAATTAACAACCTAGGAAACAACAGATGTTGGCCAGAATGGAAAGAAAAGGGAACCCTCTTACACTGTTGGTAGGAATGCAAACGGGTTTACCTACTCTGGAAAACAGTATGGTGGTTCCTCAAATAATTAAAAATAGAACTACCCTACAATCTAGCAATTGCAGTACTAAGTATTTGCCCAAAGAATACAAAAATACTTATTTGAAGGAATACACACAGCCTGATGTTTATAGCAGCATTATCAACCATAGTCAAATTATAGAGGGAGCACAAATGGGGGCGCCTGGGTGGCTCAGTCAGTTAATTGTCCAACTTCAGCTCAGGTCATGATCTCTCAGTTCATGGGTTCGAGCCCCACGTCCGGCTCTGTGCTGACAGCTCAGAGCCTGGAGCTGCTTCAGATTCTGTATCTCCCTCTCTCTCTGACCCTCCCCTGCTCACTCTCTCTCTCTCTCAGAAATAAACAAAACATTAAAAAATATTTAAAAAAGAAACAGCACAAATGTCCATCAACTAATGAATGGATGAATGAATGGATAAAGAAGTTGTGATATATCTTTTTCCATTCATTCATCCATTCATTAGTATATATATATATATATATATATATATATATATACTCTCTCTATATATATATACTCTCTCTATATATATTTAGATACTATAGTATCTATCTATATATATAGTATCTATATCTATATCTATATCTATATCTATATCTATACACATACTTAATGGTATATATATACTTAATGGTATTTTACTCAGCCACCAAAGTGAATGAAATCTTGCCATTTGTAATGACATGGATGGAGCTAGAGTGTATTATGGTAAGCAAAATAAGTCAGTCAGAGAAAGGTATGTGAAATCATACCATATGATTTCACTCATATGTGGAATTTAAGAAACAAAACAGATAGACATAGGGGGTAAGAGAAAAAAAGGCAAACCATAAAGCAGACTCTTACCTATAGACAAACTGAGGGGTGCTGGAGGGGAGATGGTTGGGGGATGGGCTAAATAAGTAATGAGTATTAGGAAGGGCACTTGTGATAAGCACTGGGTGTTACATGCAAGTGATGAATCACTAAATTCTACTCCTGAAACCAATATTACATTATATGTTAACTAACTAGAATTTAAGTGAAAATTTGAAAAAAATATTCTATAAATAAATAAAATAGAAAATGTTAAAACAACTAAAAGGATAAGAAATATGAACTTTAAAGAAGAAAATAAGACTAAATGCTGATATGTTAACAAAATTAATAATAGACCAAAGTCCTGTGGAATAACACCATGAATGAGTTTCCCCATTTTCCTCACTATGTCTATATCTAAAATATAAACTCATAAACTTACACTGATTGGCCCTTCAAATTAAGCACATTTTCTTATTTATATTTCTCATATTCAAAAGTGTAAGCCCACATAAGTAAACTAACTTTTAAGCTGACATTTTAAATTATATACTATATGGTATCTTCTCTGTACTATTTTTTTTTAACCCTTCTTCTCTGGTGCTGAATTAAATGTTCTCTCATTTAGGTATCTGTCAGGTACAGTACAGTTTTTTATGTTTTAATGTTGATTTCCTTATTTTGAAACTTCTTAATCATGCTTTTCATTAAATAAATTTTTTTAATGTTTTGTTTACTTCTGAGAGAGAGAAACAGCATGAGCAGGGGAGGGTCAGAGAGAGAGAGGGAGATACAGAATCTGACAGGCTCCAGACTCTGAACTGGCCGCCAGCACAGAGCCCGATGCGGGGCTTGAACCTACGAACCATGTGATTATGACCTGAGCTGAAGTCGGACGCTTAAATCAGCTGAGCCAGCCAGGTGCCCCTAATCATGTTTTTTCTAATAAACTGCAAGCTCTTTGAGAACACAAATATTTCATCTGTTCATCATCTAACAAAATGCCCCAATACAGAGTAAGTGTTCAATACATGTATGACTTATAAACAAATGAATAAAGAAGTGTTAATCCAGGGGCACCTGGGTGGCTCAGTTTGTTGAGCATCCAACTTCTGCTCAGGTCATGATCTTGCATGTGCCTCGTAGGTTCAAGTCCCTAGTTTGGCTCTGTGCTGACAGCTCAGAGCCTGGATCCTGTTTCAGATTCTGTCTCCCTCTCTTCCTGCCCCTCCCACATTAGCACTCGGTCTTTCTCTCTCTCAAAAGTAAATATTTAAAAAATTTAAAAAAAGAAATGTTAATCCAATCCCTATTTACTTTACACTTTTTTTTAAGATTCAAATCACTGTGACCAATTCCGAATCCATAAGCAGTGAGAGATTCAAACTTCTTCCCAATATATCTGATTCAGATTCTATGGGAGGGAATGCTTTTCATTATGGAGCAGATCAAAGTTTCATATAATAAAGTAATACATGGAGAATGTCAAGTGAAATGAGTAAATACAAGGAATATTCTGAAATAAAAACAATATTCTGAAAGAGAAATTCCATTATCTTTTCATAACCTGCCGCTGATACATTGTAACATTGTGAGGGTCAATGCTATATATCAATTTAGAAATAAAAGAAAGTAGTACTAGGCCTGGTCTTACTTTTGGGTAAAACAATTAAAAAAATTAAGCTTCTCAATTTGATGATTTGCCAACCCTTATTTTTCTGTTCATCTAGAATGTCCCCACCCCTCACATACAACATCATGGAAAAAGTTACCTAAATGAGAACACAATGAAAAAATTTATTAAAACTAAAATCTCAGCATCTAATACCAAGATCCCTTCCTAAAAGTTTGAAAACACAGGAAACTACGGGAATCATCACCAGCACCATAGTAACTGCCACTTATGTACATGGCAGTTTTGGTTTTGGTCTTAGCCTGTTGTCATTAGCTCCCAGAGGCTTTCTGCAGCAACCATTAGGACTGGTGTCAGGGGTAATAGCCTCTTATAGCATTGGCTTCTTAGCAGCAGCACCTATCAAAGGATCCCTAGTGTCCTCTGATTTTTCCAGCAGTTCTTGGATGTCCAAACTACAAGAAGGCTCAGAGTCAGACACAAACAGTCATGTAAATAGAGCACTCACAGGAGCTTCTCTGAGTAAAGTTCAAGTGCAGTTTTATATAGTTGGACAGCTCTTTTGAGGAACCTAGAATTCCATTAGAAAATTAAACTCTAAGGTACTACAATGTCACAATTCTACCCCTCTACCACTTTCTTCTGTACTATGGGGTGGGAAATATTTATGTTTTTTTCTCTTCTCTTCTCTTCTCTTCTCTTCTCTTTCCTTTTCACCTTTTCTTTTTTTTTTAATTTATGTTTATTTATTATTGAGACAGAGATAAACAGAACACGAGTTGGGGAGGGACAGAGACAGAGGGAGACACAGAATCCAAAGCAGGCTCCAGGCTCCGAGCTGCCAGCATAGAGCCTGATGTGGGGCTCCAACCCACGAACTGTGAGATCATGACCCAAGCTGAAGTCAGACTCTTAACCGACTAAGCCACCCAGGTGCTCCTCTTTTTTAATGGGGGCAGGCATACGGTAAGTATGGATACTTCATGGCTTAAATATCTGAGGTAGTATGATCTTTGCTTCATAACTTTATGACCAGGGACCTACCAAGCAAAAGAAGGTAATGATATTTCACTGAAAAAGTTGTCATGAAGGACGCCTAGGTGGCTCAGTCACTTAACGTCTGACTTCGGCTCAGGTCATGATCTCATGGTTTGTGATTCTGAGCCCCGCGTCGGACCCTGTGCTGACAGCTCAGAGCCTAAAGCTTCCTTCAGATTCTGTCTCTCTCTGTCTCTGTCTCTGTCTCTCTCTCTCTCTGTGCCCCTCCCCCGTTTGTGCACTGTCTCAAAACTAAATAAATATTAAAATATTCTTTTATTGTCATGAAAATAAAGCAACTCATTCAAGTGCTGAAAACATTTCCAACAAATAGCAAGCCCTCCATAAATATCACCTATTATGTAAAAAAAAACCCAAAATATCAATAAAAATGAAAGAAGTTTTCTATCAACATATTTTTTCTGCTAGAGAAAATGTACAAAAAACACCCTCAAGAAACAAAAAAAACTCCCTAACACCAGGGTCTTAAACATTTAAAAATATATAAAAATTGATGAGTATATCAAGATTACTTGAAAATATGTGGTATTCTAAAATTAATAAGTGAGTAAATACATTAGCAATTTTTGTCAATAGATGGTCTTAGATGGCAAACCTTGTCCTCAGCAGGTGCTAGGTAGCCAACATCAGGCAGACCTCAGGTGGTTGGCAGAGAGTCCCCACCACTTCTAATAGTCCCAAAAGGCTTGGGAATGTGAGAAGTTTCCTCTTGTAATTTACCCTCTTGCAAATGGAATACAAGAAATTCCTTCTTATAATTTCTCAAACCAGTGTCCCCTAAAGTCAGCCTCTGGACTATGATTGCTGTGGATTTGCTTGTCACTTTAAGATTACCCATTCTTGGGGCACTTGGGGTCTGACTTTGGCTCAGATATGATCTCGTGGTTCGTGGGTTCAACCCCCAAGTCCGGCTCTGTGCAGACAGCTCAGAGCCTGGGGCCTGCTTCAGGTTCTGTGTCTCCTCTCTCTGCCCCTCCTCCACTCACACTCTGTCTCTCTCTGTCTCTCAAAAATAAATAAATGTAAAAGTAATAAAGGAAGCCTATCTTCCAGCAGTCCCAAATTTCTTTAAAAAAAAAAAAAAAGATTGCTCATTCTTTCATGCACACACAGAAAAGAAACAACTCCTAATCTCCAGCTCACCCCTCTGAGAGTAGTTCAGTACTGATCAGCTGGTCTGAGAACAATTGATAATGGACTGGTTGGGGCAGAATAGCCACTCCATTCCCATTCATGGAGAGGCTAATGTGTCTAAGTTTGCAAAAATAGGACATGATAGAGCCTGGATGCGAAAGAGACCATTCAGGTAGAGATTCTTTGCTGTTAGTTAGGTTTCATACTGTTTTGCTTCTCTCAGGAGGTGAGGCCTAACCATGCTGCTATAAAATATTAAAAAAAACAACAAAATGATTTATAAACAATAAGCCATGGAGGTCTCCATTCTGAGTGAGAACAGTATCTATAAATAAAAACTTATAGCAGTCTAATTCCAAAATAGTATTTTTAGATCTTCCTTTTAAGGGTGAATTATTTCAAAGTTTCAACATAGAAATTCTTTACTACTCCATTGATAATCTGCTTTTATTTCTCATATTTACTTAAAATTTATTATTACTTATATAGTATTATCATTTTCTGATCAATATTTCTGACTGTAAGCTACTTATCTCTTCACCTTCTTTACGAAGTGTATTATCTATATCATGTGATATTAATTTCAGATCCGGATTTAGTTTATCAGGGGCCAGCTGTCAACTGAATGTGGTCAACCTGGCAAATGTGGTCAGCATTGAGACAGGTTCAGTATGTCACATCATCCAGGGTAATATTCTGAGGAAAAATGGTGAATTTACTTATGCTGAACAGTTACAATATATCTGGATCTCCACTTTCACATAATTTATCTCTGACTTCTGAAATATTTTGCAGAAATATTGACTTAACACAATCTTAAAAGGAGACTTACATGTTCCCATGCTTCAGTTTTCTGACTGCAAAGATTTTGGGTTTTTGTTACAGTTCCCAAGTGACGTTGGAGGCCATGTGTTGATGGAGGCCCATTTTATGGAGTCTGAATAAGATGAAATGAACCAGATCTACAGATCTCTGTCTCTGGGGGAAAGCCCTAGGCCAGGAACACCTGTATTTGACTTTCCATGAGAGAAAAATATGTATATGATGCTGAGCTACTGAAGTTTTCAGGGTTTGTTTATTGTCCCATTTCACAATATCCAATATTTTTATTGAGATATACTTGACATATAACATATTAGTTTTAGATGTGCAACACAATGAATTGATATCTGCACATATAGTGAATAATCACCACAATAAGTCTTGTTAAAATTCATCATCACACAAACTTACAAACTTTTTTCTTATGGTGAGAACTTTTAAGATCTATTTCTCATAGCAATTTCTAATATACAGTGCAGTATTATTAACTAAGTCACCATGCTGTATATTACATCCACAGGCCTTATTAATTTTGTAACTGGAATGTTGTACTTTTTGACTCCCTTTTCTCATTTTGCTTGTCTCCCACCTCTGCCTCTGGCGATCACCAATCTGTTCTCTATATCTATTATATTTTTTCTAATTTTTTTTTTAGATTATACTTATGTGAGATTGTATGGTATTTTTCTCTGTCTTAGTTATTTCACTTGGCATAATACTCTTAAGTTTCATCTATATTGCCCCAAATGACAAGATTTCCTTTTTTATTATGGGTAAATATATATTATACACCCCACATGTTCTTTATCCATTCATCCATCAGTGGACCTTTAGGATGCTTCCAAATCTTGGCTATTGTAAATAATGCTGAAATGAACATAGAATGCATATCTCCTTTTGAATTAGTGTTTTCATTTCTTTTGAATAAAAAACCAGAAGAAAATTGCTGGATTGTATGATAGTTCTATTTTTTTTATTTTTCGAGGAAACTTCATTCTGTTTTCCATAGTGACTGCACCAGTTTCTTACCAACAGTGCACGAGGGTTCCTTTTTCTCTACATTCTAACTAACACTTGTTATTATTTGTCTTCTGGATAATAGTCATCCTAACAAGTGTGTTGGGCTTTTGATTTACATTTCCCTGATGATCAGTGAGGTTGAGTACGTTTTCCTGTATCTGCTAGCTGTTTGTATGTCGTCTTTGGAAAAACGTCTATTCAGATTCTCTGCCCTTTTTTTAATCAGATTGTTTGGGATTTTTCTTTTTTTGCCGTTGAGTTGAATGGGTCTTTATGTATTTTGAATATTAATCTCTTATCAGATAGGTGATTTGTAAATATTTTCTCCCACTCATTAGGTTGCTTTTTATTTTGTTTATTTCCTTTGCCGGGCAGAATCTTTTTAGTTTAGTACACTCCCACTTGTTTATTTTTGCTTTTGTTGTCTTACTTTTGGTATCAAATCCAAAATATCATTGCTAAAACTGATTTCATGGAGCTTGCCATCTATGTTTTCTTGTGGAAGTTTTATGGTTTTAGGTCTTTGTTCAAGTCTTTAATCCATTTACAGGTTATTTTCATCCATAGTATAAGATAGTAATCACATTTCCTTGTTTGGCATGTGGCTGTTGAGTTTTCCCACCACCATTTGTTGCAGAGACTTTCCTTTCACCATTCTGTGTTCTTGGTTCCTTTGCTGTAAATTAATTGGCCACACATGAGCGGGTTTATCTCTTTGCTTTCTTTTCTTTTCCATTGATCTCTGTGTCTGTTTTTATTTCAACACCATACTCTTTTGATCACTGTAACATCTTAGTATTGTTTGAAATCAGGAAGTGAATGCCTTCAGTTTCTCAAGATTACTATGGCTTTTTGGGGTCTTTTGTGGTTTCATACAATTTTCAGGATTGTTCTATTTCTATGAAAGAAATGCCCTTGGAATTTTGAGACAGGTTGCAATGAATCTGTAGATCACTTTTAGGAGTACAGACATTTTAATAATATTGATTCCTCTAATCCATGAGCATAGAATATGTTTCCATTAATTTGTGTTTTCTTCAATGTCTTCCATCAATGTCTCAGAGTTTTCAATGTACAGGTCTTTTGCCTCCTTTGGTTAAGTTTATTCCTAGGTCTTTTATACTTTTCAATATAATTATAAAGAGAATTGTTTTTTTAATTCCTCTGATAGTCCATTATTAGTATGTAGAAGCATAACATTTTTATATTGATTGTTCATCCTACAACTTTACTGAGTTTTTTAATTATGTCTAACAGTTTTTATTACTTTTATGATGGAATCTTTAGGGTTTTGTCTATGTAATATCATGTCATCCTCAAATAGTGACAGTTTTACTTTTTGTTTTATGAGTTGGAAAATGTATTTCTTTCTCTTTCCTAAACTGCTTGACTTGTAATCCAGATCTGGACCTGATGTCTCCACCATGTTGCACCCAAGGTCTGATCAGCTGCTGCAGAACCAATGCCATCCCAGGCCCTACAAGGGATGCATTCCTCATGACCCCCTCCATGGGAGGAGTCTGAGGAAGTGAGCAAGTTTGTGGGTAATACAGGCTTCTCATCAGACAGACCTAGCTGCTTAAGTGAAAGTTTAAGCAGCTAAGTGGAGACAAGCTCACAATTCATAAGCAAGACTTCAACAAAGTCCCTGCCCTAGAGCTTAATCAGATGTGATCCAAAATCCACCATATGTTCTTTGACAACAGGAACCTTGGCAAAGGGTCCTGGACCACAAGACCAGCACTGAGCACTTCCTGAGCCATCGTGTCCTACTTCTGACCCATCCACACCACCATAAAGGAGGAGCAGGTGCAGCTGTGCCAGAAAGAAAAGCTGAGGTTCCTGTTCCACATGTATGAATCAGTCAGGAAAGTCCACATCATCCAGGAAGAATATGAAAATGTGGGCAAAGAGGTCTTGAGAAATTGCCACAAGGAGAAGGATTCTGCTCACTCCATTGAAGATGGGGTGCGATAGGGTGGCTAGCATCTGCATGAGGCAGATGGAGCCTGAGCAAGTGTATGAGGGAATCATTTTCAATGACTTGCTGAAGATATTGCAGATGATAGACATCCATGACAAGATGCACATCAACTTCATTAAGATGGATGCCATTGCTCTTTGTCACTAACCTACCACATCTCCAACAGAAAAACTGCACTTTGCACCAGGGCAGCCTCCTTGGATGGGATGGAGCTGCTGAGGCCTAATAGTCTTTGTTTTGCTACAGCTCTGAAAGTCTTCTTGTTGATATGTTCTTGTTCTACTACATATTGGGTTTGTGTGTTGGAGGCGGTAGGGGAGGGTGAGAGGGAGAAAGATCATTTTTCTTTTAGTTTAGAGGTTGTTGGCCCATGATAAACCAAATTCACACCTAACAGGTTGAACTGCATATTTTCCAGAGAGTGTAACTTTGAGTAGGATACAGTAACTGAATAAGATATTGAGGTTGACTCTCTGTGGGAGAGGCAAGTATTTTTAGTGCATGAGAAAAAAGTCACAAATAGATATCTAAGAGAAGAAAAGTATAGACTATAGCAGAGCCTACTATTTGCTCCAATATCTATGCTTTTTCTTCTATGTTAATAGAAAAAAAATTTTTTAGTTGAGCACATGGCTCCCCAAAGACAGACTATATTTCTCAAGATTACCTGCAGCTAAGTGTGGTTATATGTCTAACTTCTGTTCTATGGCCTATAACCAGAAATTGTATGTACAATTTCTAGTCAGTGCTCTTAACACCAATAACCATGTCTTTCTATTTCTTCTTTCTGTAGCTGGAATCGGGATAAAATGGCAAAAAACTGAAATAAGCATCTCATACCAGCAGGTGGAAGCTAGATATTGAGGGTGATCACCAAAAAGGTAGATTAAGTCTGGGTCCCCCATGACTTCATGGAGAAAATCTTTAATAACAGAGGAAATTCTACATGAATAAAATAAGTAAAGTAAAATAAAATAATAAAATAGCAGCAAACTTTTATAACTCTTGTGAACTATGTTTAAGCTCTTGTGAACTATGGTTATCTGTTTCAATAGCAAAACCAACATCCCAACTAATGCCATCAGATCTTGGGGATTAAATTTGTTTATTATTTGGCAGGTAATTTATTTAAAAAAATAATATCTATGATTAAAAAAAGTCTTCAAGTATAGGGAGGAACAAAATGTCCACGAAAGAAATACAATTAGTCAAGCCTGAAAACTAGATCATAATGGGAATATATTCCCAACTTTTTCTTGTCTAAAGGATGATTCAAAAATTTTACAACCAGAAAATTTTTAGTGTGTGTATATGAAGGAACTAAAATTCATTCTCATCTGGGAAATGGCTAGAAAACATATCACCTATACTACTCTACCAATAGTTTCTTTTTTTTAAATATACTTGTCATATGTGAATATGAATTGCATCACCTCAAAATTTATATTTGAAGTCCTTAACCCCTAAGACCTGAGAATGTGACCTTATTTGAAAATGGGACCATCACAGATGTAGTTAGTTAAGACAAGGTCAGAGTAGAGTAGTGCAGACCCCTAATCTTATATGACTGGTGTCTTTATGAAAAAGGGAACTTCGGACACAACAACACACACAAGAAAAATACCATGTGAAGATGAGAACAGAGATTGAAGCAATATATCCGAAACCAAAGAATGCCAGCATTCCAGAAGATAACCAGAAGTTGGGAGAGAGACAGAACACAGTTTTTACAGATCTCAGAAGAAACCAACCTTGCCAGCACCTTGATTGCAAACTCCTAGCCTCCAGATCTTTAAGTCCACAAATTCTGTTGTTTAAGATACCCAGTCTATGGTACTTCATTACGGCAGTCCTAGCAAACTAATAGACTTACTCAACTGGCATAGTAAAAAAATAAAGAATTAATGAATGGAAAATCCATAATATAAAAGGAGTATGGATATTGAAACTAGTCAAACTTAGAAATAATCTTTAAAGGGGCGACTGGGTGGCTTAGTCGGTTAAGCCTCCGACTTTCGCTTAGGTCATGATCTCGCGGTTCGTGGGTTCAAGCCCCGCATCAGGCTCTGTGCTGACTGCCAGCTCAGAGCCTGGAGCCTGTTTCAGAGTCTGTGTCTCCCTCTCTCTTTGACCCTCCCTTGCTCACGCTTTCTCATTCTCCCTCTCTCTCTCTCCTAGAAATAAATAAAAATATTAAAAAAATTTTTCTAAAAAAAAAAAAAAGAAATAATCTTTAAAATGATTATTGGAAACATGGTAACCAAACAATGCAAATGTCAAAATGCTATCTTGAAAGAGAAGTAATAATGTAAGACAAAGTATTTATTCCTATGCATGTGAATGAGAACTAAAATACCTTTATTAACTCCAATTTCCTTTGAAATGTTGGCCCTTAACTCTGAAAACTTCCTCCATAGGTACAAAAACATAGAAATGTAAATATTTCTTTCATGAAACATGAGTGTATCAGTACACAAAACTGAAACAGCATTTACTTAGTAATAAAGCTCATGGTCACTGGAAATGCACTTTGATTTTTAAAAAACTGAGAAATTAAAAAGTTGGACATGTGACCTTTACGATCTTTGGTTCTACTTCAGAACTTTAAATGTAAAGCCTTAAAATTTAAATGTTGTGCTTTGAAATTATTTTTAAAGGGTAATGTATAACTGAATGTACAAACATTTTATTCAAACTTGATTTATACAGCAGATTTAACATTTATTCAACAAAGCTTTGCATCTAATAATGAGTACACTTGATGCTTTTAAATGCTTCCTAAATACCATCTAATTTTTTTAAAAGGTGTTGGAATTCAACTTCAGTATTTAGCTTATTCCACACTATGTATTTCTCTGCTTAAAATAGGCTTTATTTGAACTGAAAAAAAAAACCCAAAAACATTTTGTGAACTTTATACAAATATTTTATTTTATGTATGTATTTATTATAAAAACACAGTAGTTAAATTATTTCCTCTCACCTATTTATTTCCTTTTTAAAAACAAATTTAGTTTTTTGTTCAGTTTGTACTTCAACTCTGGGTTTTGTTTCTTTGATATTCTTTCAAATGTAAGTAGATTCTCCTGGTGGTCCCAAGTGACAGAGTAACATTTTTTCTGCAGTAGCAATATTTTGTTTTTCTACTAAGCTCATGCAGGAACCTGAAACTGCTCAACTGACTCTGCTCTAAATAGAAGTCCTGCATAACTTTCAACTTTTTATAAGCCTACAAGGTTTAGAATTTTTTTTTCCTTTTGTAGTCCCTCTGGAATTCTAAAAACAAAAACTTACAATCACTTTATACTTTAAACAGAAACCTGGCAGAATTTTCAAAATGTTGGTAAAACAAAATTTTAAAGTATAGTCCTTCCAAGTTTTGCTCTAGATCAGATGACAGCATAAAACTAATAAAGAAAGAAAGAAAGAAAGAAAGAAAGAAAGAAAGAAAGAAAGAAAGAAAGAAAGAAAGAAAGAAAGAAGGAAAGGAAGGAAGGAAGGAAGGAAGGAAGGAAGGAAGGAAGGAAGGAAGGAAGGAAGGAAAGATTTTTTTGACTGATGAATCATCAGCGTCATTTCCAAAAGGATTGTGTAACTTCAGTTAATAAAAGATTTACTTGTACTCATATGAACCTTCACTTTCTAAAGATTTGTTACTATACAAAGTAACACTTATTTGGGAACTTGGTGAAATAACCTGGTCACACCTTTGTTCTCAGGGTGATCATTCTTATTTAATGAAAATAATAATAAGCAATGTTTTAGGAGTCATTAAATTTTAAGTATAAAAGTAATGAAGTCATTGTGTATCTGGAGGGAAGATTTGGTTTTTAGATGAAGTCTTCATTTTATAAAAGTGACTCTTTTTTCTAAAAGAAATATTTTTAATTCATATTAACATGCAATAAGAAAGGTTGAATTTTCTGGAAAACTATCACTCCCATTATGAATTTTATTACTCTGTTCTGTAGTTCCAAGGAGTACTTGTTTGAATTGCAAGGTTATTACTCTAATTTATAACTTTTTTTAGTTGACTGAGTTACTATCCCCTTTTTACTAAAAGAAAATTGAGAGACAGGATATTCCTATTCTGGCTGTTAATTAGAATTAAATGATAATTTTCTTATTTATGTCACTTCTTCCTCTTGTTTGTATTGTTTTGTTGTATTTTCGTTATAGTTAATTTGCTAATAACTTTAATTCCATTTATTCACTAAAAGCTAGATTTATGTTTCCCAGTATGAAAAACCATTTAGATCCATCCAAAGACTTTAGAATCACTAATTATTTATTTAAGATACAAAGAATTGTTTAATTTAAAACATATCTCTATTCTTTTGTGCTTGTAAAAATTGTCAAAGTAAATTCTCAAAATATGAATATAGTTATTTTAAGTATATTTATTTTATTTTATTTTTAATAGTTTATTTATTTTTGAGACAGAGAGTGACAGAGCATGAATGGGTGAGAGGCAGAGAAAGAGGGAGACACAGAATTTGAAACAGGCTCCAGGCTCTGAGCTGTCAGCACAGAGCCGTCATACAGGGCTCCAACCCACGAATCATGAGATCATGACCTGGGCTGAAGTCAGACGCTTAACCAACTGAGCCACCCAGGCAACCCTAAATATATTTATTTTAAATACACAGAAAATATGTGTATTATACAGAAATAGAAACTAGTAATGGATAAGAAAAAAAATAAATGAATATGAGTGGATATATATTAAAAATTATTAAATATATTTAATTTAAATAATTTAATTTAAAAATAAATGAATATGAGTGGATATATATTAAAAAATTATTAAATATATTAAAAAATTTCTTACAGGACAAAACCACTGGAAATATTTTGATATATGTTTCATTGTTTTTTCTTCCTGTGACAAAACAAAAACCTCAAAACTTCCGATTAGTTGACTATGTAACTCATTGTACTTGTACAAAATAGAGATAGTTTTACATGTTCATAACTAATAACCCATTTAAAATTAAAATTCAGTTGATTGTGAATGCCTAATTTAATCTTATTTCAAATATTAAAATGTGTATATTTATGTATGTATTGACAGATGAATATATATATTCTACTTTATATATTGTAATGCATTTTTTAGATTCTTGGACATTCCCATGCAAATACCAGATCCAGATAAAATTAAATTAATGAAATTTCAGAAAAATCAAACCTTTTAAAGATGTATTTTCTCCTTATATTTTCACATCCTCAATAATTATTTACTCATATTGTTTTATAATCATGAACATTTTGCAAGAGAAGACTGTTATTAAGAATTCATCTGTTCTTAATTTACTCCTTACCTAAAGCTACAACATGATGTTCTATTTGCAATATCAAGGCAACTGGTGTATGTAAAAAAGGACTGATACTAATTACAGAAAATTGTCATCAAATGGAAAAGAAAAATGAAGAGTCTTATAGAGGCTTAATCCTGATTACAGCTTAAAATTGCTCTCTCCATTAACACAATTGACACTCCCAACTAGCAAATTTTATAGAGAAACAAGTAACCAGATATTTTCCATGGACGATCTTTTTCATTTTTATGTTTTTTTTACTTTCTTTTATTTCTGCCAGAATAGCAATTATTAACTTTTAAAGTCTGGTGTAAAATTTCATTTCAAAAGTATTAAGAGATAAAGTGTACCTAATTATTAACATTTTTCATTTTTTACTATGCATATGTTCAGTGGTTGTAAAACAGCAGCTACAAAAATCCACTAACACAAATATTTTAAATATAAATCTAACATGAAAAGATGGTATTACCCAATGTAAATAGTCTCTAGATATACACATTTTAACCATGTGAATTGGATTAACTTCAAAGGATCTGAATGACGTTTGGTAAATAATCACTTCCAGTACATTAGTGAACTGGAAACTTTGCATTTTGGAAAGAGATAATTCATCCCATTTTGGTGAGCAATTTTCTCACTATAGAATCGAATTATCATACAGTCAGATCCAGCAGTCTATATTCATGGGACACCTGGTTTGAGAAATTAAGTCTTTAGCTACCTTCACAACTTCAGATGCTGCATTGGTTACTCACTAGTCCATTCCATTATCTATTCACCAATTCAGTGAGTTTATACTAATTTACCTCTCTGGGAAAAATAGGATATGAATTTTGACAAACTACATAGTAGAATGCAATCTTTGTACAATATCATGTGCTATCAGCACATCTATTTACCCTTATATCCTGAGCTCTCTGCAGGCAACAGATAAGGAAACACAACTATCATATTGATGCTGAGGACAATGGAACTTTTAAAACTTTTTTCATCAATAAAAAAGAGAAAAGGGCAATAATTTTAAAATAGTTTTCTGCTTTCTAAGAACATCAGGTAGTTAACTTTTTGTATTAAATATTGGGTTTCACCTTAAAACCTTTGAGATTCAATCTCTTTGCTCAATAGCTTCAAGGTGTTCACCTATAATTTCAATGTCACCATTTCCAGCTGAGAATATGATCAAACATGAGTCAAGAAGAAGGCCTGTGCTTACAGAAAATGATATTTGTCAAGTATTAGTCTTTGTGACTAATGCCTTTGTTCTATAAGGTTTGGAGGGGAAGTGGGGGATGGGATTGATGTCTTTTATTGAGATATAATTAAATATAACAACTGATACATTTTAAATGTACAGTTCACTGAATTTCAATATATTTATAGAATTATACAACTATACCACAGTCTAATTTTAGAACATATCCATCACCCTGAAAACAAATGTTATACTCATTTACAGCCACATCCCATTACCACCATCAGCATCGGGCAACCGATAATCCATATTGTTTCTGTAGATGCTTTTTTTGGATAATTCACATAAATAGAAAAATACAGTATGTGTTTTTTTTTTTTAATGACTGACTTCTTTCACTCAGAATAATGTTTATTAGGTTCACACATGTTATAGCAGGCATTGGTACTTTATTCTTTTTTATTTGTTTCTATGGTTTCTACATATTTTAAATACTTTCGTTACCAATAAAAATAGTTCTGTATAGAGATATTTGTAATTTTTACTTCTTGGGTTACTTTCTGATGAAACTGATGACTTAACACAGATAAAACTTATATTTTTTCTTACCTTTAAAAAATAAACATATGTAATATCATGATGAAGACAGAGAGAGGAAAATGTAAGTCAAGAGAAAGAACATTAGAAAGCAGGTATTAGGGGCTAGTAGTTGCTTACTTTAAATTTAATTTTAAATAATTGTATTTATGAATGCCTTCCAAGATTAATTGTAGTATAGTAGTTGTTTAATGTCTGTAAGCAAAATTATCTTTTATAAACAAGTTGCTATTTGTTACATCAGTAATAACATTTAATATCATCTTTATTTAAAAGTTGAGTGTCTTTAGCCCCTCACATAAAAGATTTGTGTGATCTAAAATGATACACGGTACATATTTGAACTATGTACAACTTTGTATACCTCAATAAGGATATATTTACTTTATAAATATGTAAATATTTATCTATTGAAAAAATAAATTTTATGAATGCTGTACTTGAAGATTTATAATGACTAAATACTGGTATCCCAGGTCCCAGAAAAAAATTGGGGCAGAATGAGTAATTCTCTTTGTTGGCATATTTTAAATGGGAATTAGAGCATTCAAAGTGAAGCCTGTAATTATAATAATTCAGTTTGAAATGGACCTGTGGAAAGAAGGTAAAACAGAATGTAAGAGCTCCACATATTTGTGGGGAAAATGCTAGTAATATTGTGGATAGAATATAAAAAAATGAAAACTTCATTGAAAAGAAGTTACCATTTTTCGACCAAAAAAGTATGTAAATTAAGGTTGTTATGATATGTCTATTGAATTTGTAAAACAAAGTGAATAAAGATAAGCATTGAAACGTTTAGATTGCCTTTAAGTGTTTTTTGTTTTCGTTAAATGAGGTCATTGATATAAATTTTATAGGTGATGTGTATATTTTGAATCTTGTATATGTTGCATAGATTATATAAAATGTGCAATGACAAATATTTTAAAATTAAAAATAATTTTTTCAACACTAATTCAAAAAATATATATGTTTATTGCAGCATTATACAATAGCCATGACATGGAAGTAACCTTGTCCATCCATAGATGTATGGATAAAGAGGTGATGCATACAGCACGGCAGACTGCTCAGCTGTAAAGAATGAGCTTTTGCCATTTGTAACAACATGCTAATGGGTAGAATGCTAAGTGAAATAAGTCAGCCAGAGAAAAACAAATACTATAATGATTCCATTCATATTTAGAATTGAAGAAAAATTAGCAAACAAAGAAAAAAGAGACTATCAAAGATTAAACTGGTTGTAGCTAGAGGGGAGATAGGTGCAGGGGTGAGTGAGATAAAGGGGATTAAGAGTGCTTTTCTACTGATGAGCACTGAGTAACAAACAGAACTGTTGAATCAGTATACTGTATGCCTGATATGAATATGATAATATATGTTAATTATTTCAATAAAAAATTAAAATAAAAAAGCATACTACAAAAATAAACATCTGGTAGGAGAATATTTCACCTTGGAGGACACACACACACAACACACACACACAATACCTTGAAAAGCCATTTACAGGGTGAAAGATCTGCATTACTTTCCCATATAATAGCAGTATATATTTTTAAAGTACATTTCAAATATTTAAATTTGCATATTACATAATCCGTCTAAGTGGCATTAGCCTAAAAAAGTTTCATGATAAACCCATTCCATTTTTTCTTTCAGTTAGATGAATCTTATACATCTCTAAGATGCTGTAAAGAATATCTGAAGTCATTTGGTACACAATTTCTACATCATTCCTACTGTGAAAAATGAGTTTGTATTCCTGGTATTTGCTATTATAACAGACATCACCTTAGATTAAGCATCCTGTTGCAACAAATTATTTGAACACCTTATCTGTGTCAGACACTATGCTAGGATCTTGTATTTACTTTGGAAAATAATATAAAGTCTCTTCCCTGAGGGAGGAAACATGGCATGATACTTTAAAGCATAGCTTCTGAAGAGATTCCCTGGGTTCAAATCCTGTCAGTTACCCACTAACTTATAAACACATGTTGTTTATTTAACAACTCCACGCCTCAGTTTCCACAGTCATGAGGAGAGATTTTCTTCTTCCTATGCTTGTTGTATGAATTTAAAGAAGCCATGCGGGAAAAGTAATTAGCACATTGTCTGACCTATACAAAAAAACACTGTGATATATTTTCTTTTTAAAAAAGAATTCCCACTTATTCAGTAATGGTGCCTCTGAGTCTAACCAAGTCTGATATTAATATTCATTCATGAAGAAACTTGAAACAGGGAGACTGATAGATAGTTTTCCTAAAGATTCAACTGACAACTTCTAATACAAATCCTCTTCATAATAAATAGGCTGAGTTTATTTGCATGCAATAATTCAAATGTAGAGACTACAATCAACAGAAACTAAATCAGTGAAGATTTAATCAGGACATAATTTGCTGAAAATCACTAAAAGCTGTATTTATGTCTTTGAGGATGTGGAGAAGAAAAGCCTCAAAAGGAGGTTTGAAACATTATGTTTTTCAAAACTTTAATCATTCATTATTCATTTATTTATTAATTTGATTTATATTTATTTATTACCTACTATGCAAAAGGCATTCTCTTGGGCATTTGTATACAAAGATGAATGTCCAGGGAATAAGAAAGCATATATTTGATAATATTAGGTGTAGCCAGAGATTAGTCTGCAAAATAATTTTTATTTCCCCCATAATTTAATTTATACTTCTGTGATGTGTGTGTAAGTCATGATTCTTTTCAATGATGCATCACTCAAATGTCATATATATAAGGGATGCTACTAAAATAAATAATTTTGTTTATAACTACATATTAGATGACATGTAAATTTATTGTTTTCCATGTATTGCAAATATTTTGTAAATACACTTAAATATTCCCTGCTGAGTGAAAAAAAATGCTTAGTGTGCTTTATTATTACTACTGAGTCTAGCTTAATGTCCATCAACAACTCCTTACATTTAATAAGGAATATGGTGATAACATTTTAGGGTAGACCTTCCTGGATAGAAAACATCACCCTGAATATAAACTAAGCATATCCAGAGACTTTGAATCAGGGATGGTTGAGAGACTGTGAAAATATAGTATGTTTTGACTAGTATATTATTTGTACTCTAAATGTAAGTAACTTAAGAAGTTCTGGCCCAAAAGAAGCTTTGTAATATACCAACATTTAGAGAGATTGAGGAAAACACGTAGAAAGGCACAAAGACTGATGAAGAGCAGTAGATTCCCACACCCAGAGCAATGTATTTGACTGCTCAGAAAGGAAAAAGGGAAAGAAAGAAGAAAGCTAACCATTACCACTTACTGGGGGAGAAACAGAACAAAGAATAAAGTCTGAAGAGGTAGAATAACACGGGTCATGAAAGATCACATAGGTCTGTTCAAGGTGCTTACACTTGTTGCCATTCTTCAGAATGAGAGTGATAGGACATACGAGTGTGAGTTTTAAAATAAGTGTTTTCTTGGGGTGCCTTTTTGGCTTAGTAGAGCATGTGACTCTTGATCTCAGGGTTGTGAGTTCAAGCCCCATCTTGGGTGTAGTGATTACTTTTAAAAAAATCTTGAGAAAAATAAATGAAATTAAGTAAAATGTACTTTCTTAATAGTGAGGAAGAAAAAATGATAGGTGCAATGCTAAAGATGAGGAAACATTTAAGAGATTTGTAAAATAAATTTTTAGTCATGTGGATAAGATGAAAAATGTACCTATGAGATATTAATGTGACAAGGTCATTTCTATTTAAAAAATAATGAATATGTAAAAAATTCTGTTTATTTCTAGCAGAATTTCTCTGAGCTTTTAAAGGTTAATGTGTACTAGGAAGAAATATATCTGTCTTTGTTTGCAGATGACATGATAGTTTATGCAGAAAATCTGAAAAAATTGACAAAAAAGCCCTCCTATATCTAATAAGTAATCATAAAGGATTGCAAGACACAAGATTATAGAGAAAAGTCAATATTTTCTTAAAAACAAGTAATGAACACGTGGAACTTCAAATTAAAAGCACAGGGGCACCTGGGTGGCTCAGTTATTTAAGCGTCCAACTTTGGCTCAGGTCATTATCTCATGGTTTGTTGGTTCGAGCCCCGCATTGGGTTCCTTGCTGACAACTCGGAGCCTGGAGCCTGCTTCGGATTTTGTGTCTCCCTCTTTTCCACTACTCTTCCCCTGTTCATGCTCTGTCTTTCTCTCAAAAAATAAGTAAACATTAAAAAATTAAAAAAAACAAAGCACAATAATTTTTACATTATGCCCCCCTGAAATGAAATACTCTAAAGAGAAATGTACAAGACCGGTGTGCCAAAAACTACAAAACTAGGATGAATGAAATCAAAAAAGTAAAGAAATGAGAAATATTCTATGTTTTTCGATAGGAAGTTTAAATATTTTCAAGACGTTAGTTGTTCCTAGCTTGATCTCTAGATTCATTGCAAACTCAATCAAAATCCCAGCAAGTCATTTTGTAGACATCAGTGACTAGATTGTAAAGTTTATTTGCAAAGGTGGAAAATCCAGAATAGGCAGGACAATATTGGGGGGAAAAAGGACAAAAATGGAGTCCTGACACTACCTGACTTTAAGACTTACTATAAAGCTACAACAATCAGGACAGCATGGTATTGGTGAAAATATAGACAATAGATCGATGGAACAGAAATAAGCCAAGAAATGGATCCCTATAAATAGAGAAAACTAATCTTTGATAAAGAAGCAAAGGCAATACAATAGCGTAAAGATAGTCTTTTCAACAAATGGTGCTGAAACAACTAAACCTCCATATGCAAAAATATCAATCCAGCCTTAACCCTTCACAAAAATTAACCTAAAATGGATCAAAGACCTAATGCAAAATATAAAAGTAAAAAACTCTTGGATGGTAAGAAAGCCTAGATGATCTCAGGAAAGGTGATTTCTTTTTTAGATAGAATACTAAAAAACACTGTATGTGTCTATTACCAAATACATAATTCATGAAAGAAATGGTGGATAAGGTGGTCTTCATTAAAATTAAAAACTTCTATTTTGTGAAAGACAATATCAAAAACAATAAGAAAAAGAGTCATGTATTGGGAGAAATATTTACAAAAGACACATTTGATAAAAAACTTATCCAAAACATACAAAGAACTCTTAAAAGTCAACGGTAGGAAAACAAACAATCCTATTAGAAAATGAGCCAAAACCTTAACAGTTGCCTCACCAAAGAATATATACAGATTACAAATTACCATATGAAAAGATTCTCCACATCATATGTCATCAGGGAAATGCAAATTAAAACAACCGGATACCACTACCCCTGTTAAAATGGGCAAAATCTGAAACATTGACAATACCAAATGTTGCCAAAGATGTGCAGTAACTGTAATTCTCATCCACTGTTGGTGGGAATGCAAAATGATACAGCTTCTTTAGAAGATAACTATCTTCTAAAGTTTTTTTTATAAAATTGAACATACTCTTATCATGTGATCCAGCAATCACTCTTCTGGTTATTTACACAAACTAGTTGAAAACTTATGTCCACACAAAAGCTACACACAAATATTTATAGCAGCTTTATTTATAACTGCTGAAACTTAGAAGCAACAAAGATATCCTTCAGTAGGTGAATGGTTAAATAAACTGTGGCAATCTCAGACTATGGAATATTATCCAGAGCTAAAATGAAATGAACCATTGAGCCACAAAATTACGTGAAGGAACCTTAAATTCACATAGCTAAGTGAAAGAAGTCAATCTGAAAAGGCTAAATAGTCTATTATTCCAACTAAATGATTTTCTGGAAAAGGCAAAACTATAAAGACAATAAACAAAATCATTGATTTCCAGGATTTGGGAGCAAAAAGAGAGAAGGCTGAATAGGAAGAGGCTTGAGAATGTTTGGAACAGTGAAAATACTCTGTATAATACTATAATGATGCACACATCATTATATATTTGTCCAAACTCATGGAACCCATGTTTCACTGAGTGAACTCTAATATGCACTGTTGACTTTGGCTGATTATAATGTATCAGTGTGGGTTTATTGATCATAACCAATGTACCACTGTGGTGGGGAACATTGATAATGGGGAAAGATATTCATGTGTGGGGGCAAGGAGTATTTGGTACATCTCTGTACCTTCCTCTTAATTGTTTTGTGAATCTAAAACTGTTCTAACAGTATAAACTATTTTTAAAAAGTGTAAGCAGTCATCTTGTATCATATTATACTCAGCCAGAATTTGAATCATCCAGCTACAAGGAAATACATTTCATCAACAACATGAATAAAATGATATTCAGATTCTTCCCATCAAGCCTACAGATAGGAACATAGCTGACTGATTACAGCTTTTTGAGAATTTAAGTAGAGCCCAGCTAAGATTTGCCTGGACTCTTGACCCACAGAAACTGAGATATAAGTGTATGTGGCAGGGGCTAGGTGCATAGTAATTTGTTAGTATCATATAGTACACATACGTCTGGTATATACATACATGTATATGTAGGCATATATGTATATAGTATACATATTATATATATTATAATATATAATGTATATATTATACATAGATATATATACCTATATATAGCTAATTGCTATTAACAAATTACTATACACCTAATATATGTATATACTGTACATATATATGTATGTATCTATCAAGAATATTATATACTATACATATAATATATGTTCAGTTTTTTCCTCAAAAGATTAAAAAATATAATTAACTTTTTGGAAGAGTTAAATTGTCATTGATCACACTATTTGCTTATCTCCTTAAAATGTAACGAAAATTTAAAAAATAAAATAAAATGCTAAAATGTAATTGTCAACATTAAAAACATAATATATTGACCCTAGAGTGATAAGTGCAAGCATTTTAAGATGCTGTATTTATTCCTAAGCTATTCATTTGGATGTACTATAAAAACAGAATTTCCTGACAATATCAGTGTCATAAAGAAATGTTTCTGTTTTATCCATTTTACACCTTAGTGTGAGGATTTTTCACAATATGCATACTTCAGAATGGAAAAGCAAACTCTTGAACTCTCTGGAAGCTAAAAAATATTCTTTTGTTAGCAGGACCTGGAATTTAGTCCATTTCTAATACACAGACTTTACTATCTCTTTTAATTTCAAAACCACACTAAAAAGCTCTCTTGGTACATGCCACATATTCCATGTGCAGGACAACTTACAGATTTCCTTGGGGCAGATGTTTTCAGTGATCACCACTCCACTCAAATGATTCAAGTATCTTTCTCAGTCAGCATCATGACTCCAAAGTTACATATGAATGTTAACAATTATTCCACCTCCACCAAAATTATCTCTTAGATCATGAGTTAGACCATGACATTTTGGTTGAAAAAGAGCAAAGTGTCCTTCTCTCATATATAATTTTTCTCCCATATGTTTTGGCAAATTTCTAAGAGAGGTTCATAGCTTTACATCAGCAGACTCCTGCCCCTGGGGGAGGGGAGTTCTGCCACCACGTCCTTTCCACAGGCAATCCTCTTCTGCTCTCTGAGCCACTGGGGTTATTCACTGTGCAACAATGTTACTTGGTGGAGGGATTTTGCCAATAAACAATACACCTTATACTATGAGCTTGTCTGTCACTTCTCAGGATTACTATAAGTCTTTTTTGCTCCAAGGAATGCAAAAATGTATGTGAACTTGAAATGAACAATTTCAAATGAGTATAATAGTTTGCTTATGGGAAATAAAAGATTAAATGGAAGCTCTGTTTTACATTTTCTTCCTGGATGCAAAGGAAGTATAGATAATGCCCCAAGGATAGAAAGAACTTGACACAGTCAAATCTTCTTCTAAACAGGCAAATGATAGATCTCTTGGTAAAGGAAAATTTGGTATTTGCTGACAGGAGAACTCTCATCTATGAACCCTTGTCTATAAACCAAGATGCCCCTGCTTGGGTAGGATTGCTGATGGTAAGCAAACCTGAAATCTACAAATCCCAAATCTAGGGACCGTCATGGGTCCCTAAAGAATGTCACATAAGCTATGTGACTAAGTATAAAATGGGGAGATTTCATGATGAAAATGACTCTTCTCTGAGTAAATTATGTGGCAGTATGCATTATTAAAGATCTCACAGGTTAGGGGTGGCCAGGTGGCTCAGTTTGGTTATGCATCTGACATTGGCTCAGGTCAAGAGTTCAAAGAGTTCAAGCTACTCAGTGGGGTTCTGGAATGACAGCACTGAGCCTGGAGCCCATTTGGAGTTCTGTCTCCTTTTCTCTCTGCAACACCCCCTCCCCCCCACGCACACACTCTGTCTCTCAAAAATAAATAAACACTTAGAAAAATTTAAAAATAATGCTTTCACAGGTTAATCTGGGTTGGAGTGCATTCTAATGCAGCGGGATAGAACCTGGGAAGAAGCATCAGTGATCCCACACCACTTCTGTTTGCTTGTGCCCTGTGGTTTTTAACCTTTAACTTATTGGGATAGTTTGATATGGACTAAGATCTCTGATTCACATGAGTCTGATTTGGCAGTAGAATATTTTATGTCTCAGTTCACAATGTGCAAAAATCAAAACCATTATTTGTAGACTGGAAATCAATTTTGTAAGTGGAATTCTGAATTAAAAAAGGTAAAATATTTTTTTCTGATTGAAAATAGATCTTGCTACAACTAAGTTAATCCTAAAGTTTATTCTTCTTAACTAGATATAATTTGCCTTTGAAACCTTAAGTATTTCCTGCCAGACAAGAGAGGTAACAGAACTGCATCCATATTTCTATAAAATCTTTGGGTCAAATAACATGAAACCAACTATAGTCTGAGTGCAACTGATCACAATTTATCCTAGAGTAAAGTTATTTTCAAAACTATTTTTAACCTTTTAAAATATCAACTGCCATCAATCACTTTTTTATTTTTATTTTTACTTTGTCAGTTCTCTTTGGGTTGTCTTTAGTTCTCTGTATCAGTTTATTGGCTAACAAAAATTGGTCCCTGCCCCTCAGAAATAAGCCTTAATTCTATAATTTGCAAAAAACAAAACAAAATAAAATAAAACAGAAAAACAAAAAAAATCATAAAGACAGCATTTAGAAAATGTAAATCTCTATCTGTATATTAACTTCTTCCATAGTAAACTTAGGAAGTTATCCCATGAAACATAGCTTTTCACAAAAAATTATATTGCAAAAAATAAAGCTATGTAATCGTCTATAAAATTAGTCAGTGATCAAAAACTACCTTTCCTTTTTAGAATAAATAGTAACAGGTAAACATCAGTCTGAATGGTTCAGCTGGAGAAATGGCTTTGGGAAGAATGCAATCAGTGAAATCAGTGACCAAAACCTCAATCAATTATTCATTAAAGGACATATATTTGCTTCTCAATTCTAATAGCCTCACAGGCAAGAGTATATACCTTATTCAAAGATTCCCTAATCACACTGTGTAAAATGCACTCTTCTGCTCCAATTTCGTATTGTCTATCCATTTCTCTGTTTTATTTTCTCCGAAGGACTTAGCAGTATTTGGAATGATATTAGTTATGTATTTGCCTATACGCTTCTTCATCTCTCTACAATAGCATCTCCAGAAGGAAAAGGATTAACTATTTTATTCTCTGGCTGTACCCCCAGCACTTAGGGCAGACTCTATCACATCAAGAGAACCAATCCTTCTATATTAAAGGAATAATTAAGTAAATAAGTGAAAAATAAAATGCCTTACTCTTTGAACTCGTGTCACATGCATTTTTAATGCTTATAACTTTGTAATTATGCGTCACAATGCACTTACTCATAAGTATAGTTTAAGTCTTGTGTTATCTTAAGATACCTATAAATGTAATTTTAGCCAGTAACTGTACTGTTATATATTTCAAAAGTTGATGACAGCTTGATTACTGTGACTTTTTACATGGAAAACTCAGGAAAACTAAGTATTTTAGAAATCTGAATTGGTTAGAGCAAAAGGAGTCTTAGTTCTGAGCTGAAACTCTTTAAATGTATTTTAATTGTTACTCAAAATTATTTTCTAAGAATATCAGATAGGAAAAAAATTCAAGAATAAAATCTTGTTTCCAACTCCTTTATTAGCTTTATAATGTAAACGCAAAATACATGGAGTACTTCTCTAAAGTTAAAACTCACTCAAATATTTTAAAAGAGGCATTGTCATTCTCTAATAGACCAATATTGGTTTTTTTCAAAGCTTGAGCAAAAATTATTCAGCAATTGGAACAATTTCTGATACACAATATAAAATTGACACTTTGCTCTAGATTAGATAGTTAGCAAATGCGATCATAGCCTGAACAAGCTTTGGGAATGAACAGGCTGTCCAAGACAGTCAACAGAAGTGTGCCTCCTGTGATAGGAAAGGTTTCAATTTTGCCATTTTCTAAACACAGAAAAATGTATCCCTCCAATTCAGAATATTGAATGTCTTATGGAAAGCGAAAGGTCATTTGTAACTGTCCAAAGGATTGATGGAGTTGAGATACCTCCTTGACCTTCACCCTGCACTCATAAAGAATAGTTTCAGATGACAGAGCATCAGGCAAGTTTTCAGAAAATGTCTTTTCTTCTTTTATATTGCATAGCAAGATTGTTACCTGATATTTTCTTTCATAATTGTATGTCAAGATTTAATTACCTCGTGTCGTCCCTCATTAAAAGTTAACTGTCATCTAATGCTGCTGAGCAATGTCTGTGATTTGGACTAATTCAAGCAGTTCTATCTGCTTTTCGCCATTGTTTTCCATCTTAGTTTCTACAGTAATTGCTTTGGAGGCCTCACAAACCATGTCAAGGTCATCCTTTACAAATTCTAACCACTAGTCCCCCAACACATACATATCCCAATTAATTACTGTCTATTAAGAATACATATAGTTAAAAGTACTTCACTATCATTCAGGGATTTTTTTTTTAATCCCCATAATCTAATTTAAAAAGCTAATAAAAGTTTTAGTGCAGCTATTAAAAATACAAAAAAATCTGATATGCCCCTAGTAACAAGCCTTGAATTAGTGTGTGTGTGTGTGTGTGTGTGTGTGTGTGTGTGTGTGTGTGTTTACCACAGTTGTCAGTTGTGAAATCTCTATGACTGGGAGTGGTTTTATGATCTGTAATCTGGGGATGTACATGATAGAAAATATAATGATATTGTGCAATACTTTCTATGCAAAATGATGCTACTGACACCTTGCATGGAGAGCATGTGCTTTCCAGCTATTTTGCTCCTAATAATGATGGATTTGAGCTGATTCTACTGCCACTGTTGTCATTGAAGCTCCCTTTATATTTCAGCTGTTCCAGAACAGCAGACTCCTAACTGTTCCTGTTTCCAGTGTTATCCAACTCAAATCTGCAATCCACATCTCCCAGGAAATGGTAAAAGAAAGGTCCTGAAATGTGTCAGAAATAATGAGAGAAGGCAAAAAAGTAGAAGGTAATTAGTAAATGAAAATGAAATTTAAAAATTAAATAAACAAATGCAAGAACAAAGGAAATGAATTGCAATACTTGGGCTTTGAAATGTTAAGTAGTCATAATAATGCAAACAGATTGATTTTCAGCTAAGTGACTATACCTGCAGACTAAGCATAAAAGCAGTTACGGTAACAAAACAGATGTTGAAAATGTAAAAGTAAATGCAAATATAGTTAAATGTGGTTTATTTAGCAAAGAGGGAGAGACTGAGAGAGAGAGAGAGACAGAGAGATAATATCATCTTGATACTCCAAAGTGGAGGATTGAAAGATAATGTTAATGGTTAAATAACAATATGAAATGACTGTGTATGACTGTGTATGTGTGTATTACTTAAATTATGATGTTTTCCAATTGAGAGACAAAAAAATGCAAAAACTGTATGGGAAAATAAGCTAAATCTGTATCTTCTCAAGGAACCAATTGGTTAAAATCTAAAGCTGTTAAATTAAAAAAAAACAAAAACAAAAACAAAAACAAAAACCCAAATCAGGGCACCTGAGTGGTTCAGTCGGTTAAGTGACTGACTCTGGCTCAGGTCATGAGCTCATGGTTCGAGCTCCCATGTTGGGCTCTGTGCTGACAGCTCAGAGGCTCGAACCTGCTACCGATTCTGTCTCCCCCTTTCTCTGCCTCTCCCCTGCTCACACTGTGTATCTCAAAAATAAATAAAAATAAACACTTAAAAAATAAAAAATAAATAAAATAACCCTATAAACACTTAAGTTAGAAGAATTAAAATATTAGCAGTTAAAAGGGGTTGCCTCTAGGAGGTAGACACATATTTGTTAAATGAAGCAATGCTTACAATTTGTTCAATTTGTTTTTTCTCTATGCAGTGAAGCATCATTTTTTAAAATTTTGGACGCTGCCATACTGTCTAAAAACCATGAGACTTTCTTTTATAAGCATGTTACAAAAATGGATATAGTTTCTTATAATGAGACATAATAGTTTGATGAATTGTAGAACAGAGCACAGGCAGAGTGAAAACTAAGAAACAAACAATTGCAGTGGACAGTGGTCTGTATTAGACAGCTTAAGAAAATACAAAAAAGGGATGAAGTGCTGAAGAAATCTGAGGCGAGGACTAAACTCATTGATGTAAGGTGACAGCAATAGGTGTCTTCAAGACAAAAATGTGAAGCATCGAGTTTTACTTAACAGTTATAAACAAATTGACCAAATTTTACTATATACCAAAATGTAGTATATTTTATATGAAAAGAAAATAGTAACATAAAATATGCCAATGATAATTCTTAGTTGATGCACCATTGTCTGAGGATAATTTAAGAGAAATTATTTCAAGAGATAATTTCAAGAAATATTTTGATTTTTAAGCATATTTCCATGGTCCATGGTTAGGACCTTCACTTCTTATTATACTGAACATCCTTATAGTATGTGTCAGCTATTTTGCACCTTCACTTCCCACTCCACAATTCAGCCATAATGAAAAAAAAATTAAAATGTGACTTTGGGCGCTATTTGGCTCAGTCAAAAAGTAGGATTCTATAGCACAGTATAAAGCATTTTGATCATATTAAAATCTGAGAACATCCATGTGAGGCACCTGGGTGGTTCAGTTGGTTAAGTGTCCGACTCTTGATTTCAACTCGGGTCATGATTTTTCAGTTTGTGAGATCAAGTCTGTGTCAGGCTCTTCGCTGACAGTGCAGAGGCCTGCTTGGGATTCTCTCTCTCCCTCTCTTTCTGCCCCTCCTCTGCTCATGCACACATGTTCTCTCTCTCTCAAAATAAATAAATATACTATAAAAAAAAAAAAAAAGAATGTGGAGTGGCTCAGTCCGTTAAGCATCCAACTTCAGCTCAGGTCATGATTTCAAGGCTTGTGGGTTCGAGCCCCACGTCAGGCTCTGTGCTAACAGCTCAGAGCCTAGAGCCTGCTTCTGATTCTGTGTCTCCCTCTCTCTTCCCCTCCCTTGCTCACACTCCCTGTCTCTCTCTCAAAAATAAATAAACATAAAAAATTAGAACGTCCACATTAGGTCTATATCTTTGCCTATATCCTGGTCTCCTCTTATATAGTACTCACATATGAATATTCCCTTTTCTACTGCCTTTTATTAATATGTTTTTTTTAATTTTTGCTTGAAATTTAGATATGAATTCCAAACATTCTTTTCTACTCAATCAATGGCTTATAAAAGCATCGTAACAATCCCAGTCATATGAATATCTAACTAAGAATGTAACTTTCCCCAGAAATCATTATTCCTATATAATCCCTTTTGGTCCCTCTAATCATCCAGTGAAATATTTATTAATGTGAATGGTTGGTTTATTTTCAAATCTCTACAGCTCACAAAAGCACTCTGACACACAATTATGGATCAAATTGTGTCTTCTCCTCTCAAATTTGTATGTAGTCCCTCAGAATGTAAACTTATTTGGGGCTAGGGTCTTTACAAAAGTAATCAAGGTAAAGTGAGATCGTTAATTTGGGTCCAATTTACTATGACTAGTGTCCTTATAGAAATGGAAAATTTGGACCCAAAGATATTGACAGAGAGAAGAGAATATGAAGAGACACGGGAAAAAGTCTGTCCTCTACAAACGAAGGTCAGAGGCCTGGGACATATCTTTCCTTCATAGTCTTCAGAAGAAACCAACTCTAACTAAACCTTGAGCATAGATGTGTAGCCTCCAGAGCTGTGAGACAATACATCTCTGTTGCTTCAGCCTCCCGGTCTGTGGTGCTTGTCTTAACTCTAGAAGACTAATACCCATATTAGTATTTGATGAGTTTCTGTCCATCACATCTTTCACTACAGTTTCTTTCAACTCTAAAAATAAAATATTTACTAGTAATTTTCTAAACAAGCGTAGTACTTGCTCATTTGGTTGTTTCTGCCAGTAACTCCTTTCCCTATTCTTTCCTCCAACATATCTCCTATTCATCCTTCAGCCCTTTTTTTCAAGAAAGGCATTTCTGTGTTTCTACAAGTTTCCCTCTTATACGGAAGAGGGGAAGGACTGACAAGAATGGTATGAAATAAATTCTCTAGTTTTTTAGTGTCTTTATGAAAATCTTTTTAGTAATGTCTTGACTTCCAAAAACATATTACCAGTATACAGAAGTCTTTCTCTCTGATCCCTCAGAGGAAAAAAAATAAAAGGTTAAAAACAAATAAAGGAGAAACAAAACAAACTTTTCTTACATTACTTTGTGACATAATTATGTTTTTAGAATGGGAAATGAAGAAAACTATTCAGACCTAACAGCATATGATGAAAGAAAGCAGCTGGGTATACACAGGAGACTTTCCAGAGGAACCCGTTATTACTGATAGAATTATCCTTAAGCACTGCACAAACTCAAAGAGCCTCACACCTCTCTCCTCCCTTACTGTCCCACTCACACTGTTCAACTCTGCTTACCCTTTCCATCTCACTGTAGGTAAGTCTTCCTTCAGGAAAACTTCCTAGCCCTGTAAAATGAATTCTCCGCTTTTGCATAATCCCAGGGAGACCCAGGGTTCCCTCCATGGCGGCATCAAAGGATCTCATCACTAATGACTCCGTTGAGCTGCTCTCGGGCTGTTCTTCACCTTTCCATCTCTGTGACAGCTACCTTGACCTTGCTCAGTTTCCATTTGAACAGTTTGAGTTTTGACATGTGCTTGGGCAACCTCCATACAACCTTTAGTTCTCAATTTAAAGGTTACTCTTCATAAGACTCTCCTCAATCTCTCCTCCTACTATGCATTTTTATTGACTTCTGTGCTTCTCCTTCACAACATATCTCAAATAGAATTTTGGACTGCATATCTTTTTTTAATATATGATTTTCAATCAGGGTTCAAAAACCCCATAGAACATAAAATTTAGCATAGTTTCCATTTTAAGTGTATACTTGTATAGCTTTAAATGATTTTCTTTATTCAATTCCTTATGCTTTATTCACAACTAGATTCCTGGCATCTTGCATAGGATAGCACCTTACATGTATTTGGTGTTTGAAAGTATTTGCTGAATGAATAAATCTGACATAGTTGTTTCCTTTCAATCTTGATGGCAAAGAAATGTGTGCTTAGCAACCATCAATGACTGACACAAAACACTTCTCAAAAAATATTGTAAAATCATCCATTCTTTCAATATATATGTTGAGTGTTTATTATATGCCAGATATGGAGCTTAGAATATCCTGGAGATATTTCTGTGAATAAGACCAACAAAATTCTTGCCTCTTGAAGGCTAAAACTTTGTGGACTGATAGGATAAATAAGCAAATACATATATAAATAAGACAAGTAACAATTTCCTTAAGACTATGTAAGAAATAGCTGAGTGATGTGACAGTTACAGGCCAGGAGTAAGGTCATGGACACCATGTTAGTCACTTTGGGCTATAACAAAAATACCATATACTGGGTGGCTTATATAAGAAAACTTTATTTCTCACAGCTCTGGAGATTGTGAAGTAGGAGATCAAGGTGCCAGTACAGCCAGTATCTGATGAGGACCCACTTCTTAGCTTGATACAGCCACCTTCTCACTGTATGATCATATGGCTGAGAGAAAGACAGACAAAGAGAGACAGAAAGAACTAGTTCTCTTCCTTTACCTATAAGACCACTAACCCCATCATAGGGGGTCACTCTTCTGACCTAATTACCTCTCAAAGACCTCACCTCTAAATACCATCACATTAGGGCTTCGTCATATGAATTTTGGGGGGAAACACAAACATTCAGTCCATAGCAGGCACTAGGTTAATACTTGCTAAAAAATGAAGAATGACTACATTCAATGTGATAAAGAAAGGGTCCTTTGAGGAGACAAAATTTAACTACAGAACTGAGAAATTAACCCTAGATATGAAGTCAGCCATGCAGAGAGTTAGTAAAACAGAATTTGGGCAGAGATAAGTGCAAGTTTATAGGTGCTAAAATAGAAAATAATTGTATCTGTTCAAGCAATAAAAAGGAAGCCAGTGAAGCTGAATTCAAGTGACAAAATATAAATTTGGAGAATTGGGTAGCAGCCAGATCATTGGTGGCCCTAGAGGCCACTGCAGAGGGGTCAGAGGTTCCTGTCAGTAATCTGACTTATTTGTTTGTTTGAAAGATTACTGACTTCTTTGTGTTGAATGAGGTGTAAGGGGCCAGAGGTGAAGCATAGACTATAGTACTCTGGGGGCTATTGCATAGTATCTTGATTAAAAAGGATGGTACTTATTTTAGGTGGTGGAATTTGGGAGAAAAAGGTGACTGATTTATTGGAAGTTCAGAACCAGCAGGATTTGGTCAAGGATTACCTGAGAGGCTTAAGGAAAAAGAAGGAATCAAGTTTAACTTCTGCCTCAAGTCTCTACTCATTCTATACCTTCTTCATCCAATTACAAAGCATTGACTATGCTACTAATGCAATCTGTGACTATGAAACGTTAGCTAAAACAGTTGGAACTTGAACACAGAACAAGTAAAATAAACTCAGAACAGAAAGTAATCTTTTTCAAGTTACATTTCCTATATCTACCACTGGGTTTGGCATATAGCTTTTGCCCAAGGTTTGTCAATGAGTGACTGCATGCTACATAAGAGAAATGTCCAAATAGAAAATGATGATTAAGTAATTGTATTTGATTTAGGAATTAACTTTTCAGTATATAAGTATGAACTCAAATGTATTTTAATTAAAAAAAATATTTCCTAGAGTTCAGTTCCTCAGTTCAGAGAGTATGTTATTTGATGACTATATCTGTTCTAACATTCCAGGATAGATAGAATAATTCTAATTTCATACCTGTGAAAACTAAAGCTAAGTAGAACTGAGTTACTTGTTAGTAAATGATACAGGTAGTAGTAGTCTAAGTTCTTCCATTTAATTAATTGTCTATTCCACTCTACTATGGTCTTTCCATGTATACTGGGATTGATAGCATCATGAAAGACTACTGAGATCCTTCTAGGCATGGCACTCACAACTAGCTTAATAACTAATTAGGTAATAGACAACTTGTTAAATGAAGAATCATGTCTCTGAAGTTTAGCTGTCTGACCTGGAATATTAGGAAGTTCAAAATAACAAGCTTTAATATTATGTGTAAGGAAACAATTTAATGGCCAGAGTACCCATTGGTAGAAACCACGCAACTGCCGTCTGTTCACACTGTGCTTCCTCCACACACATCTCTTATTTCCCACACATTCTTTTCAAATTTTTAAAATGTTTATGTATGTATTTATTTATTTAGAGAGAGAGAGAGCACATGGGGGAGGGGCAGAGAGAGAGGGAAAGAGAATCCCAAGCAGGCTCCTTGCTGTCAGTTCAGAGCCCAACACAGGCTTGAACCCATGAACCAGGAGGTCATGACCCGGGCTGAAATCAAGAGTTGGACACTTAACAAACTGAGCCACCCTGGTGGCCCCACTTCAATATTTTTACTCATATAGATTTATTAAGAATCTACTGATTCCCAAAAAGTACCAAAATATTTCTGACAAAATAAATAAAATTATTCCATATCAATGACCCTTTTGTACAATTGACGTATGTTAGGAAAGCTTGGTGCAAAAAATATTGCTTGAAGTTTTCAATATATTGGTGAAAGAAGTAAATATAAAATAACATAACATAACATAATAAAATAAAATAAGTAGATACAATTTCTGCCCACATTTTTCCAGTTTAGAAAAGTAAATATATTTTCAAGCTCTTTAGAAACAGCAAGCTATGAGAGACCCTGAGAATTTTTATCATGCCCATTTGCACATTTCAAACAATGCAGCTCAATATATGAACTAGGTCTCATTATCCTCATACCTTTTGTCTTAATTTTCATGACTCCTATATTTATAAAAACATTGAGAATAGATGGAGTGGATATGTAGGTGTGTGCATTACCCACGTATAAGACACCATGATTTTAAAAGTTTCTGGCAGATGAATTCAGGCTAGGGAAGGGATATTTATGGCTTTAGTTCAGAAAGAGATCACAGAGGGTATGAACTGTATGAAGACTAACTCTATAATAAGTGAAGAAGCCAGCAAGTACTTATAATTTTTCACAGTCTGAAAAATGAATAATCTAATTGAAGCTGACCTATTGCCAATTATTTTATTAAAGACACCTCTGTGTGTTTAATATAGAATTTGTAAAGCAAAATAGGTGCACACAGATTTTTAAGCTTATGAAAACCATGGCCAAAGATGCAGGTACTTTAAATTCAGAGTTTTGTGGTGCAACGGTATGGACTATACATACCATGTTGGAAAGTCTAATCAAGAAGAGATTGAGGATAGCATGAAACAAAAAGAGGAGAAAGAGGGAAAAGGAAAGGGAGAAACAAAAAGGATAAGGTTGCAGGTTGTGAAGAACAAAGGGAATGCAGTCACAGCGACTTGCAGAAGCACCTCTCGCCCTGTGCACTGAAAACTGTTTGCCACAGTTTGCAGATGTCTTAACCGAGTGCCAATTTATACAAGTTCTACTGAATCAAACTTCATCAGTTTGTAACAGTTGCTGATGAGAGCCATGATTATTCTGTAATTATTTGAAAAGTTTAACTAATTAGGTATTATAGTTCGTTTGAAAGTGTCCTTGTTATTTATGCGTTGATAACTTATTTGCAATTACCTAATCTTGATCATTTCAATCCTGGGTAAAGCTGCAAGTTACATTAATAGTATATACAAATTTATAAGTGATAGAAATGTATGCCTGAGTTGAATTTTATAATATAATACAGATGAATCAACTACCTATACAATAACTGGGCAAAAATGACTTAGTTCAGAAGATAATTTAGCTTGATCTACACGAGTCAATAGCGGAATATCTATTTGTCAGTTTCAATAAAATAATTTAATTAAACATAGAATGGCATATGAAGAGATTGTAAACATTGGTGATGACAGGAAATAGCAAGTCCCTGCTATAAAAAAATAATAAATAAATAAATAAATAATAGTGTTTGGCACCATGGAGTCAACATGAAGAACGGCCAAGTTTTGGGGTGCCTGGATGGCTCAGTCGGCTAAGCGTCCGACTTCGGCTCAGGTCATGCTCTCACGATTCATGGGTTTGAGTCCCGCATCGGGCTCTGTGCTGACAGCTAGCTCAGAGCCTGGAGCCTGTTTCGGATTCTGTGTCTCCCTCTCTCTCCGACCCTCTCCTGCTCACGCTGTCTCTCTCTCTCAGAAAAAATAAAAATTAAAAAAAAAAGGCCAAGTTTTCATTCCTTTTAATTGGTATCCCACTATCTTGATTACCAGCATCTGGTATAAGCAGGTGTATAGCTTTATACATTCTTTCGTAAACATTGTGATTTAACTTGTAAATTTATCCACGCTGATTCTACAATTACTGCAATTCCCACATTGTTTAGAATGTTCAGTTCTTGAGATAAACAAACCTGAAGCACAAATTCAGTACACATTGAATTTTTTCCTTTTGTGAATGAAAATAGTTTGGTTCCTACCCCCACCTCCAATTCCAGTTCATCATGGAGAATTTCCCATAGCCATAGCCAAATGTTTTAATTTATAGAACATTCTGTGTTTTGCCGCTGGCAATGAAATCATAACTAATAAGTTCCACAGACTGCAATAAAACCCTAGAGAGAACTATATGCTATCTGCCAAACATATAATTTTAAGGTTTAATAACACATAATGTGTTTATACAGTTTATCAAAGCACATCTTTTTTTCAAAAGAAAGAAAAAGAAAAAAGGGAAATGCTTAAAAATAGCCCTTAAAGGCACTGCTTTTTAAATGAACTATTGTTAATTGCTTAAGAATTGAAAATACTACCACTTAAAGCAATGGATTGTGTGTTCACTTAATTTAGGTCTGTGTTATCAAAAACATTAGTAATGCTGTGTTTTAATAATCACAAAGGGATAATATTTCCCTTGGAAAAAATGTACTAAATAGATTTAATTTGGTGTGTCCTTATTTACAAAATACTGAAAGTTTTGATATTTTGAATATTCAGTGTTAAATACTACAAAAATCTGAGTTTTTAAAATTTTCTAATACTTTCCTTAAAATGTAACCATGCTCTGTTTTATGGTGTCATTAAGACAGAGAAGGAAGAGAGTATGCTTGATAGCATACCTTTCTTATCTTAAATGAGAACCAAGAATGTTTTTCTCCCAGTTATTAATACTGCCATGCTCACGTATCATTCACTGCCAAAGAGTCTGTGTAGATGATATGATTTGACAAGGCAATGGAGAATTCTTTATTCTACATAAAATCCATTGGGAAATAGCTAGGCAGTAACTACAGGGCCTGTATTCCCGAGATATCTGCAATAGTAAGATAATTCTTAACTATTGAATTCATATCTATTATTGATTTGCAAAGCACATAAATTTCTACATGCAAATATTTTTTCCATGATCTTACATGGCACTTCTTGGGCCTTCAGGCTCCTAAACTTCTGGAATGGTAAGCAGGAAAACAACATAGTGTTTTAAGTTATACAAGATTTTGGAAAAAGAAAATGGCAAAATGAAAAACAAGAATGGAAAATATGTGTTAAGATTTTCCCAATAAGGCCATTAGTATGAGATAGGAGAAAGAAAAAGAATTTCATAAGAAATGAATGGATGTGAGAAATGGGAATTGAAAGAATGGAACTAGAAAATGAATTATCTCAACTTGGCATTAAAGAATAAATGTATATATTTAGGGCATGGAGTTTCAGAAATGTGGGTGTAGTAAGTCTAGTTTTCATATGGAAGATCCAAATTCTATGGATGTTTCATTTTATGATATAAAATCTTTTCTATGTTCTCCATCAAAGAAAACCAAAGGATGTCAAACACTAACACACACACACACATTGAATATAAGTATCACTTTGTTTCCAATAAGGGGAACACAAAGTTAAATGAGAAGCATGAAACATTTAGCTGTTATATAAAAAATGAAGATATTATGGAATGAATTATAACTTAAAGCAGTGCATCATGGAACTGAAGTGTGTTTTTATTGTGTGTGCATTATTTTGAGATATTGATTTTCCATATATTTTGCACACTTAAGTACAATTCTAGATCATACATGTTAGTTGGGTTTTCTTTTAATGTTTATTTTGAGAGAGGGGGAGCACAAGAAGGGGAGAGGGGTAGAAGGAGAGGGAGAGAGAGAATCCCAAGCATACTCGATGCTGTCAGCACAGAGCCTTATGTGGGGCTCAGTCCCACGGCACTGCAAGATCACGACTTGAACCCAAATCAAGAGTTGGACACTTAATCGACTGATCTACCCAGGAGCGCCAGGTTGAGTTTTCTTCTTAAATGTTACAGAAACAATGAGGCAGGGATAAGTGGTAAACAATGAAATGCTTTATCATAGTAGTTGTTATTTTAGAGCTTAACTGATTTCTTTTCAGAACTGGAAGCACCATGCCAGTAGACAGAGGCTTGCCTAAATATTATCTAAATGAATAAAAAGAATGTCTTAAAGAAAATCACCATGAAATTCAATTTATGGCAATAAATAAATAATAACTATAGTGGAGTAGGTGGGACTGACAAATCCTGGCTGAGCTATTTATTAGTTGCGTGGCTTTGGATGGGTTACTTAAAGTCTACATGTTGGTGTCTTCATCTTCAAAATGAAGAGAAATGTCCTTTCTTCAGAGCGCTGGAAAATTAAAAGTGATGTTTATGAAATAATGTACACAACAGAAGTATATTCAGCTTACAGTCAAACTCCATGTAAAGCAGTTACTATTATTGCCAACAGAGTGTCACAAACATATTTTTCTTTGTGTTTCTCAGCAATGTCCAACAGTTAACAACATTACCCAAGACTCCACTTCAGAGTGGACCATTGGCCTGTCTTATTTAAGAAGGGCTCATTATTTCTGAGTCTCAGAGTTCTATGAGAAGGTAATGTCCAATGCACCATTAGGTCATGGCCTTGCCCTTATCTCCTGTTGGCTACTTAGTTTTATAGCCTGTGATATTGCTAATGAGCTATAAGATTCATTTAAGTCTTGCTTAGAATGTGTCATAACTATATATCGATCGATGTGTAATTTTCCCAAGAAATATGAATTTGAATTGGTCTTAGAAATTTTAAATAGCTGGAAGTCATGGTCAGTCAGGTCTCGCTGGTGCTCTTTGAATACGACCAATGCAGCATAATTGGTTGTCGGTATTAGAGAATGCTGCTTGCAGAGATCCTGTGTATCAGAGTTAACAGCACATTCAGAATGAAATAATGCTGGGATCTCGTAGGTAATCTGACAGTGTAATGCCAGGAGTACAGGGTGCATGTGTATTGATTGAATCTTAATTACACGCAAAAATGTAAAAAAAAAATTAAAAAATATTATGAAAGGAAAAATATGGTACCAGTTATCCTTACCCTAAAATGAAACTTATTTTCATTTCTTGTATATTCTCTTCCTACATTAAATTGACAATAACTGCCACCATGAGACAGCCTCTGTCAGTGGTCTTACCAAGTCTCACTGAATAAGTGGTCTTCTTTCTATAAAGTTGATCAGTAGGGAAAGTATATGAATTAAACTGTGGCCCATCCATACAGCCTGGCCCAGACTTTCTGATGTGCAGCTCTCTGCTGCATACTTTGCTCAAGATGGGCAAAAACTGCTAAAATACTGACCCTTATATACACATACTGATACCAATTGATTACAGAAGGAAGCACAAGAGATCATTTCTCTGAAACTGCAAGACCCTGATCTGTTTTAGATTTATAATACTTATCTTTGGATTTTATAATACCAAAAAATGGAAAGGATTTTTAGCATAATGGAACATAAGCTATAGTAAAAAACAAGTTTAATCTAAACTAAATGTACATATTTATAAATGTATATATGTATGCATTGTATATAATGTATACACATGTATACATTGTATGTATATGTAAAATAATGTATAATGTATACATAATTTTAAAACACTTTCAATGTTTTATAAAATAATTGAACTCTTCAGTGAACATGCTACATCAATAGCAAAAAGTCATTTTATTGTGGATTCTTTTGCAGAAAATAGGTTTGAAACTGCTCTTCTTTCCTTAAAAATTTTAAATTCTCTGTCATTTCCTTAAATTTTTTTCTCAAAAAATATTTTTATCATGATTAAAAAATAAGTCAATTTTAATGTCTGGACAATCTTTTAAAAAGCAGACAGTATATTAAAGTGACTTATTATGAGAAAATAAAGGTGCCAAAGGTCTGAAAATACCCACTGGAGTGATTTGAGTGCTTTGTGATGCCTTTCCTTTGCAAACTGTCCCCTCAGTCTGCAAGTCTGCAGTCTATTTTGCTCAGTAGTAAATATCCTTCATGCTATTAATTCTTTTCATTAGATCTGAGATAGTTACAACACAGTGACCACTGATTGCTGCATTTTAATCTGCCACATTTAGTCTTGCTCCATCTTGTGGCTTGCATTCCTTGTACTTTTTGATTTGCGCCATGCATGCCATGATCCATGAAAGACCACTTATTATTCATAGATTATGATGGCATGTTTTTAAAATCTTGATATACAATTTTTTGAATTATTCTATTGTTGGGCTATTTTGCACGTCCAGATTCCTACATACATATTCTTCTCCTCTAGAGCACAGTAAGCATACATAGCACTAGTTCTGGATGGTTCTGGAGTCCAGTATAACTGGGATCCAGTCCTGGTACTATCATTTATTAACAGAGATCTTGAGCATGTTATGTATTGCCTCAAAGCTTCAATATCTTTATGTGTCACTGGGGATTTTAGTCACCATCCACATGATTGTTGAGAAGGCTAACAGATAATGTGTATAAAACAATCAGCAAATATTTAAGTAACTGTTTTAGACTATGATTTGACTTCTTTTTTTTATTTTTTTTATTTTTATTTATTTCTAGGAGAGAGAGAAAGAGAGACAGCTCGAGCGAGAGAGGGTCAGAGAGGGAGACACAGACTCTGAAACAGGCTCCAGGCTCTGAGCTGGCAGTCAGCACAGAGCCCGACGCGGGGCTTGAACCCACGAACCACGAGATCATGACCTAAGCGAAAGTCGGACGCTTAACCGACTAAGCCACCCAGGCGCCCCTGATTTGACTTCTAATTGATAAGAAAAATAAGACATTCTGGGGCACCTGGGAGGCTCAGTCAGTTAAGCACCAGACTCTTGATTTCAGCTCATGTCAAGATCTCATGGTCTGTGGGATGGAGGCTCACATCAGGCTCTTGTGCTGACAGAGAAGAGCCTGCTTGGGATTCTCTCTCTCCCCACCCCTCTCTAACTCCTCAAGAGCTTGCACATTCACACACACACACACACACACACACACACACTCTCTCTCTCTCTCTCTCTCTCTGTTTCTCTCTCTCTCAAAATAAATAAACATTTTTAAGAAGAAAGAAAAAGAGGATATTCTAGAACAATTTTCAAAATCTTGGTTCTCAGATTTTGTAAAAGACTTCACAGGTAGGCTTAGTTGAGTGGAATTTTCTAATTTTGCTCTAATTGTCAAACCATGATTCAAAATCATCCAAAGGAAACTTAATTGTTGCCAATTTGTGGACCTTTGTCATCTACTCTTAATACTAATCCAGATATAATTTTACCTCAATCTGTATGCTCTGCATCTAATGGGGGAATTTGAACTTTGAGTAGAATCTGGTCTCTGTGCAAACTATGCTTTGCACTGTTACAAAGAGAAAAATAGATACTGAAACCCATTCAGTAGTATTCCATTACAAAAATATATTTTATAAAGAAACTGTTAGTATTAAAAAAAAGAAAGTCTCACTATTAAAATAATATTGCAGATAATGCTTCACTAAAGTTCATAAACAACAAATGCCCATTGAGCACAGAATTGTGTATTTTTCTTTTAGTTTTACTATAATGATATATATTTCATAAGAGTCTCAACAGTAGAAATATGAAGTTGCATTTGCTTATATCCAATTAAATTTAAAGCATGACAAAACTGTTCCACTAAGTAGTGAAAATACAAAATATTGTGTTTAATTTATCAGTTTGTCATTGCTTCACAAAAGCATATAGCCCATGTGACTATAATTGCACAGGATCTTAGTAAGGCTTATTACTTAGAAACAGCTGTCAATGAAAACAAAATTTATTATTTTTATGAAAGTTTCTACTATTAGTTTATTATTATTGATGCTAATGATCTGTTGGTAAGAGGACAAAATTGCATTTTATTAGTAATTTTTATCTTTCTATTCAACTTTCCTATGTATTCATATTGTGATGACAATTTAAGATTTCATAAAAATGTAACATAACAGTGACTTCGTTGCTATGGAACACTTGGACATTTTATATCATTATGGTCTCTGTGTTTACATTGCATAGCTACATGATGAAGATGCAATCAGTCTGAGTCAAGTGTATTCCATTACTCTGAGGATATATTTGCTGAATTCTATCATGAGAATAAATTTAAACTTGCTTAATCATTTTAGTCAGTTCTAAACTTCACTGTTTTCAGGGATGTCCGGTATTTTAAAATAAAACTTCACAAAGATAAACATTTAAATATCAAGGTCTATTTTTGTAACTGAATTTTAGTTACCATATGTATAAATAATGGCATTCTTGAATTTATTTGGGAAATAAGTATGGTTTCCAGAAAAAAACATGTCAAGGATACACATATGTATATGCTTTCTCATATGTGTATGCTCTGTCTTTCTTATCTATATCTATATAAAAGATTAAAAAAGAATTTGGATAATATCACATATAATAGAGAACAACAAAACAGCAACTATAATGTAATCACACAGGAAATCAACTTTTTGAAAAATTTTTATGATTTTATCCAGTTTTTGTTTATATGCATGCATCATCTTGGTTGGTTTCAACTTTTCACCACTAAAAATATAATGCTGCAATATATTTTTGAATACAACATTTATTAAATTTTTAGAGTTCCTCTGAAATAAACATGTCAGTAATTACATTGCTAGATTTTGGTTCATGAATATTTCCACAATTTAAAACATTGTGTGTTTCATATATATAATTGTAAACCAGTTTACTTTTCCCTAAACAATATAACTACATACATGGAGGCTCTCGTGATCCACAGTATAACCATCAAAAAGAACATATAATAAAACCTTCCACAATTTGACATTTGACATTTTTAAATAGTAAACAAATAAATATGGTAAGCAAATTTTGCCATCACAGTAGGAAATCTGAATGGACACTGTTAGATGAAGAAAATCAAGGAGACAAGAGAATAATTTGGACGTTGAAAACAGATAAGTTCTTCTCTGTGCCAAACTAACGATTTACTAAAAAACTATCAACCAATTTTCATTGCTAATTAAGTGTTTGACCTACCAGGAATGCCATTCAGATTTCTAAGCACTTCCAACATTGAATCCAATGAACCAAAATATTTAGGGTCCAATTTTTTCCACCACCACTGGATATTCAGGCTAAAGACTCTGTAGCTATCCAAATCTAGAGTGATGCTAACTCTTTAAGAAAAAGAAAAAAAAAACCTACCAAACAAAAATTAATACCCTAGAGGCATTTATTAATATCAACTGGCAAGATTAATGAATCCTATAACACAATCAGTCCACTAGTGTTTAAACATTACTTGATATAAAATAGGTCCACTGAGCTAGATTTATGAAGAAAATTGATGATAGAAGAATGCCTAATAAGATCTGGATAGCAAGTTGAAGCAAAAGGGAACAGGGCAGTCAGAAAAAAATGAGAACTTGCTAAAATACAACTTCAAGCAATACATCATTCCTGGAGGGCACTGGGTAGCACTGGCACTGGGGACATGCAGGTGGCTCCAGGAGTAAGAGACCTATTAGATTTCCAGAGCCTTTTGGGTAAAGCGTAAGCAAAGAAAATTAGCGGGGGAAAAGTCTGTTTTTACAATTCCCAGAGCTTTGAAGAGGGACAGTGATAATTAGTACTGCTGATAATCCTTCTCTAAGTCTTCCACATTTGGGTTAAATTGAGAAGTGATTATGAACAATCCAGAGAAATGTGGGAAAGAACTATTATTTGCTGATTACCAGGCACTACAAGGCACTTTAATAAATTATGTAATTTAGTGCCATTTTTAATTCTTGCGTTATTACCTGCATTTCATAAGTGGGGAAATTTTGGCATAGGGAAATAAATAGTTCATAAACGCATGTAACTAATGAAAGAAAACAGTCTGATTAGCCCTGAAGCCCAAGCTTTCAGACCTAAAACCTTACTCTAGACTATGTTCATACAAGATGAATACTAAGAGAAGGAGAACTGAAACATGGTTTAATATTATATACTGTTGTTATACGTAGTTCAATATCTACATTCACCTGTTTTCTGTTGGTGTTTCTATAGAATTCTCACATGAGTGTTTAATGCAACATCATGGTTTCTCCCTTACTGTCTTCTGTTTTTGTGATCTACCGTTTGAAAGACTTTTGATGAAAAAAGATAAGAGATCATGTAACCAAATTCTTGTCTCACAAGAATACATTAACATAACATTCACATTAAATATATTTAAATCCAGGCTAGGTGTTCAACAGAAATCAACATAGTAAATGCAATTGTTTGACTAGCTTTTACAAAATGTCTGTCTCCAAGACTAAACGCATTGTTCACCATAAGGGTGCATTCTGAGGATGTGACGCTTGGAAATCAGAATCACCAGAGATCTCTTCATGCCATCCACTGAAAAGTGTACTCGCAACTACATGCAAAGGTTTGACGATTTCAAGCTACAGCTGAAATGTGGGTCTTATTTTCAGACAACTGGATACAACTGCACAAATGTCCATCATTTAGGCCTTATTGATCCAATATTTTAGGGAGTATTTTTTTCTGTAAAAGTAAGCTGAAATACACTTTTAAAATACAATGAAAGGTCTAGCATCTAACAATGATTTGACATTTAAAAATGGTTCCTTAGAAATGAAATGAAATAATTTAATCAACTCCTTACTCAATCTGACACTAAAGCTCAAAATCTAAATCAAAGTCAGGGCTTCCTGACAATACTGTTCAAGAAAACCATCATTGACTGGAAGGCTGACTGAAACTTAAGGAGAATCTATTTTAATAGGGATAATCAGTTCAAGAAAAGAACAAGAGTAGCAAATCTGTTTTGTCCTGTGAATCTACAGGATTGCTCTACCTACCTCAGGAAAAGTAAAGGTGCAGAAGTCTAGCTTTTATGACAAAATTAATGTATCAAGTAAATCAAATTTGCTGAAAATTTGGCCACTGCTATTATGCTTTGCAAAAACTGCTGTGCAGGAAATCCTCAAATACAGATGGACTGTATTCAAAAACTGGATTTCGAAATTGATTGTAGGAACTCAGACAGGTGGTTACCTCTCCCTTCCTTCCTTCCTTCCTTCCTTCCTTCCTTCCTTCCTTCCTTCCTTCCTTCCTTCCATCCTTCCTTCCTTCCTCAAATACACTGTAATATGCTATTTATATATGATGTGGTTGAGGGAGGGAGACACTTTTTTTTTTTCCCCAGGGAGATATTTATGGTAACTTTTCAAGATTTATCTACTATTGTTTCATTCCCAATATTTAATATGGGAAGGAAGGGGGCAAGGGCTGAAGTAGAAAGGGAGATATTGGAAGCAAGGGAATCTTACTCATGTGTCAAAAAAGCTACAGCTCTGTATTTTTGTGTGATTATGTATAAGTTATTATAAACCTAGATTAGAAACTCAGCAAGGGCATAGCTTATGGCTGCATTGATTTACTGATGACATTTCAGTGCCTACCATAGCACTTTGCATGTATTAAGTGTTCAGTGAATATTTCTTATATGAGTAAATGAACTATGGATGACAGGAAATTACAGAAGCTATTGTACGTTTCTGAGGACCCAAGGTAGATCTTGGAATCTCCAATTCCTACAGAAGGGATATTGCACACCAGAAGAATGATTCCAACATCATTATCTTGTACCCTATTGAGCTAGGATGCAGAAAAGAGACAGAGAGACACAATAAGAAACATGGATCATTGGGTAGTAGATTACCAGGGAAGCATCAGTGTTCTCAATTCAAGAGTATAAATTGTGTGTGTGTGTGTGTGTGTGTGTGTGTGTGTGTGTGTGTACTACACACGTGTGTCATTAAATCAAAGATTCCCAGAGGGGAATATCACTTAACCGCATTATTTTCATACTTTTTACTCATAGTGATTTTTAAAATACAGTTAATGAGTTGGGCCTAGAATTCTTAAAAAAAAGATAGTCTACATTACAGTAAAATTGAAATTAATAAGATGAAAAAGGAAAGCAAACAGGATCCATTAGTAAAATTTAAAAATCTCATCCTCTTAGATATAAAAATCTGATATCCTCAGCAGATGACCACAAATGTTCTTATTATATATGTGTGTGAGTGTGTGTGTATGTATACATATATATTGATGTATTCTATTTTTTTTGTGTTGTGTGTGTTTCTAGTGAATCTGGAATATATCCTGAGGCAGAATCTTATACTACTAAGTAGCTCCAACTGTTGAAAAGCTGTATTTTTGAGACAGCATGTGAATTAGTGTCCACAGACCTGGCCTCAAAATCTGTTCTTCCCATTTTCTTACTTATGTATTCTTTCAAAACATTCAATCAGTTTAGGCCCATTCTTTTTCATCTGTAAAACTGGGGTGCAAATTTCTACATGTTAATTGGTAATAATTAAAATAAAATGTAAAGCATGGAAAACAAGCTGTCATATGATTTGCACAAAATAAGTGCTAGCTACAATTATTCTAGGTCAGAAAATGTATCATGTAGCACATTCCACTAGTATTTATGGTTTGGGAAGTTTTCATATGATGTCAGACTTTCCCACAAAGTCAGAATATCTTATAGATTCTTGCAACTATCCAGTCTATATATATTAAAACTATCTTACAGCAAACTTAAGATTTTAAATACTACTTAGACCTTTTCAGGGTTTTTTTTTTTTTCAAACATTTGTTTTTGAAAGGAACATGAAAAAGGAATTTATTATTTATCAAGAAGCTGTGCCTTAATGAAGTTAAGAATTATAAGGATTTTTTTCAAAGAAATCGGTAACAAGTAAACATAGCTAGTATTTTAAAATTAATTAAATATAATCTATATTTTAGTCCTCTTTGCTATTAAAGATTACCTTGCAATGAGTTAGTAAGGTATGTATAAATACAACTTTTAATTGATTGTGGGGAAAGTAGTGGAAAGAAGACATGATATTATCAATTGTGTTGAATATTTGAGGTACTTTCTTATTTAAATCTCCTGACAAGTCATAGAGAAAATAAAATTAACTGGATACCAGCAGAGAAGCCACCAGAATTTGCCTGTGTGGAGCTATAAGAATTTTTGATGTTGTGCTGACATAAATAACTGTAGCTATGCTCACTCTAAGGAGGAAGGCTTGATTCAAGATTCATGGTAAGTTGAAGGATACATTCTATCCACATCTCAAGGATGAAGGAAGAGTAGAGTATCCAGTGAGAGCTCCAAAACTAAATCTGCATTTGTAAAACAGTTACTAAATCATTTCTTTAAGACATATTATAATTGTGGGAAATATTTTTGTATATGATTGTTAAGTTACCATGATTAGAATAATATAACATTAGTAATCATATATATATATTATATATATAGAAAAAAAATTCAGTGTCGCATTGTTGAGAAAACATTTGAGTTACAATGAATATCTCTGTCATGCCTATGACAAAACTGGCAGTTGAAATAAAAAAAAAAAGTATCATTATGTATTAAATTGTGCCTCCCCCCACCACCAAAAATATAGTCTGGAGTCCTAACTCCTAATACCTCAAAGTGTGATCTTACTAGCCGATAGTCTTTACAGAGGTAATCAAGTTAAAATGAGGTCACTAGGGTGAGACTTAATCTAATATGACTGGTGTTTTTATAAAAAGGGGAAATTTTGGACACAGTGAGAAACCTGCACACATGGAGAACACCATGGGATGATTGGAATTAAGCTGCCACAAGTCAAATGACTACCAGAAGCCAGGAAAGAGGCCTAGAACAGACTCTTCCATTGAACCGCCTGAGAGACCATGGCCCGGCTGATACTCCAATTTGGACTTCTTGCCTTCAAGAGTGTAGGAGTATAATTTCTTTTGTTCTGACCCACCCAGTTTGTGGTACTTTGTTTCAGCAACCCTAGCAAACTAATACAGCCATACTTTCATTGTTTCCTTAATTAGGATATATTACCACCAAGAAAGTAGTTATTCCTTAAAGTAGCTGGATTCTGATGAAATGTTAACCTCTCAAATGCAAGTATTCCAAACTCAAGCCTCAAAATTGACAGTTAATATCACTTTACTCAGGTTGTAAGGTCTGAATGTAAATTGAAAACATAAGGTATCCCAAGCTTTCTAGATAGTCTGTTACTAGACATTGGATCAACTAGGTAGCTTAATGGCTGACTGCCAGTTTTGGTTTTCAATAGGATGTTGTGGTGACCAAGTTCCAAACTATAATTCCTAAGGTTTTATAAAATAGAAGAGTTTTGTAGGCTGTTGCCACAGCAAATGATTTAAAACGGATTTTTAAGTAACTTCTTTTCCTTCCTTTTAAACAGTGTTTTTTGTTTTCTGTTTTGTGTGTGTGTCTTATTTAATCAGTGCATGACTTACTCCATGTAAGTCCACTTACTCCATGTCTGGGGTAGTAAAGTTTATGTAATAAGATACTTTGTGGAATAGAAGTTAGGCTTGCTCTGTGTTCCTCAGCCCACCATTAAGTCATCTGGAGTGTGTTGAGCTAAGACAAATGTATTAAAATTTATATCATTACAAACCTATAGTTATTATTTCTTTAGGGAACAAAAGAGCAATGAGAGTTATTTTTATGGTTTAAATGCCAAATTATTTAATCTTTTAATGTTATTTGCAAAATGTGTGGCCTTGAATGGAAATTTCCACTAGCTTTGCTAATAGAGGGGATTTTTAACCACTTCTACTCATATATACCAAACTATACACAAAATAAGATGATGAATTAGGAAGGAAATGCTGTTAAGAGAATTACTATAAGCATGAGGAAACTATTAGACCAGAGTTTTCAGTAGTCTAAAATTCTGAGATTTGATTTTTAAATGATGAAACATCCAATAAGCCAAATGACTCTGCATAAACATGTACCATGGAATAAATTATTCCAAATGAAAGCATGGATATTATTTGTTCAGCTGTTTTAGTGGTTGGAACGTTAGGAACAAAAGCTATTATTGTTCGATGTATTTTTTCACAGGAAATAGACAGTGGCAAACATACAGTAGTTCAACACATGAGATCAGAGACATGGTTTTTATAGTAAACTAAGAACAGATGTTGGAACTATTCAAGACCTTTACAGAATTATTACTTATGTTTGCCTTTGAAAGCAAAGAAAGTTTATAAAGACTCACGTATCTGATTATATTAAGAAACAGACAGGTTTTCAAATCCAAAAGCTTTAATTCATTCAGGCTAAAAGTTTCTGCTGCATAAATTTTGAATGTGCTATTCAACACTATTGCAAATAATTACAATAGGTTCCATGTTGCCCTACTGCTTTTAAAAATATGCTTACTTTTGAAAGATATAAAAGCTACTGATTCCTCAGATACAACCTAAGTAGTCCCATTCACTAAAAATCACATAGAGGTAGGATTTATGGTGTAAGTAAACATTTCTACTTAATAGCATCACTAAAGTCAATTGATTCATGTGAAAAGAAAGAAAGAGGGGCGCCTGGGTGGCTCAGTCAGGTAAGCATCCGATTTCGGCTCAGGTCATGATCTCATGACTCGTGGTTTCGAGCCCTGCATCATGCTCTGTGCTGACAGCTCAGAGGCTGGAGCCTGTTTCAGATTCTGTGTCCCCCTCTCTCTCTGCCCTTCCCTTGCTCATGCTCTGTCTCTCTCTCCCAAAAATAAATGAAAACATTAAAACATTTTTAAAAATAATCAAGGAAGGAAGGAAGGAAGGAAGGAAGGAAGGAAGGAAGGAAGGAAGGAAGGAAGAAAGAAAGAAAGAAAGAAAGAAAGAAAGAAAGAAAGAAAGAAAGAAAGAAAGAAAGAAAGAAGGAAAGGAAAAAAGAAGAAAGAAAGAAAGAAAGAAAGAAAGAAAGAAAGAAAGAAAGAAAGAAAGAAAGAAGGAAAGGAAAAAAGAAGAAAGAAAGAAAGAAAGAAAGAAAGAAAATTGTATAAGTTAACCTGAAGGCATATTTTCTGGGATAGAATTAAAAGCCAACAAGTAGGCATTTTGCAATCTATGGAACACCGGAATGAAATAATTTTCCTCATCAGTCCCTCTAAGTTACTGAGCTCTAAGCTTCAGGCTTTTTATTGTTCCTCTTCTGTTTCGGAATCTCCATCCCCTCTTAGCTCATATTCCATGGCGTATCATGGTAATTACCCCTGAAGAGACATTCTCAGTTTCTGTGCTCCGCCCCACTCTGTGGCACAACTTGAACAAAGCCACACCTGGATTAGCACCTGGTTAAATTCAATTCATTTCCTACCCTGAACCTTTATCTCTACCTTCAATTATGATTTTAAAAAATGTCCAATTGTGCTGATGAGACTTATTTGAAATTTATGACCTCTAGATTCAGATGGACCCTTAGTGTTGCCTAACAATCATTTTCTCAGTTCATTCTCCCAAGAACTAGTTCATATCCTTTCAATTCTGGTAAAATTTCCAGAGACCCTCCCGTATTGCCACATGGACATACTTACACTTTTTGTTGATGGTCTTGACTTGGACTTCCCTGAAAAAGTGGAACTGATCATTAGAGATTTTACAAGAGCTCCACCAAGTCTCCCAACTTACCTGCATCTCCACCTACATATGCTGCCCTTTTCCTTGTTATAAGGGATACAATATTTTTCTTCCTAGCTGAGGGTAACATCTCAACTTCTGACTGGGTACTGTCCTTTATAGATCATACCAGACTGGTATTTTTTTTTCTTTCTGTATATGTGACTTGATCTTTCCCATTCTCATATATACATACCAAAATGTCTCTAACTATAAACATAAGTGAATTAACTTTAAAAAACTCCCTCCAACTCATATTGTGTTCCAGTTACTTCTCCAATTCTATACTCCCATTTATAGCAAAACTCAAAAATATATTCTTTCTTATGATATGGAAAATATGATGAAGTTGTTTAAAGAATGTGTTGTCTGCATTTTTTTCACTTAAACCCACTGAATATGAACATGCAGACATATAAATCTCAAAAGTCTCCAAGCAAGTTCAACCCAAAGAGGATATCACTGAGATACATTATAACCAAACTATCAAAAATTAAAGAAAAATAGATAATTTTGAAAGCAGAATGAGAAAAGCAACTAATCATATATAGGGAAATACCCACAGACTTATCAGTGGCATTCTCAGCAAAAGTCTTGCAGGCCAGGAGAAAATAGGATGACATACGAGAAGTGCTGGGGGAAAAAACAAACAAAGAAACAAGAAAAACACACAAAAAACTTGCCAGCAACAACAACAAATACTTTAACTAACAAAGCTGTCCTATAGATATGAAGGAGACATCAAGACTTTTCCAAACAAAAGGTGAGGAAGTTCATCTCTACTAGACTTGCCTTACAATAAAAACAAGAGAGTTCCTCAAACTATAATGAAAAATGTTAATTAGTAACATGGAAAAATATGAAAGCAAAAAACTGATATAAATAAAACATTGTCAAATTTAGAATGCTTTAATAATGTAAAGGTGACATATAAATCACTTTTAATTCCAGTATTAAGCTTAAAAATGAAAGTCTCAAAAATAACTATAGTTACAACAATTTGTTAATGGATTCACAATGTTAAAAAAGGTTAATTTTGACATCAGAAACATAAAATGTGGGGAGGACAGTAAAAGTGTAGATTTATGATATGCAATTGAAATTAAGTTGTTATCAGCTTAAAATAAATTGGTATAAATATAAAAAGTTTTTAGTAAGTTTCATGGTAACCACAAAGCAAAAACCTATAATAGATACACAAAATACAAATATGAAAAAGAAAGGAAACAAAACATACCACTACTCAAATCACAAAGGAAGACAGCAAACAAATTGGAAAGTAACTATAAAACACCTGATAAAAATTAACAATATGAGATACTAACCTATCAATAATTACTTTAACTGCAAATCAAATAAATTCTCCAGTTAAGACATAAATTGACTGAGAAGATAGGAGGACAAGATATGCTACATACTATGCTGCAACCAAATGGTGCATGTGTTTCAGTTTTAAAGTTACACATAAACAGTAAGTGAAAGGAAACAGATCCCATGCAAATGCAAAACAAAGGAAAGAAGAGGTGACCATATTTATATCACACAAAATAAACTTTAACTCAAAACTGTAATGAGACAAAGGAAGATATTGTATAACAATAAAAGGGTCAATTCATCAAGAAAGCATAACAATTATTAATATATATGCACCCAACTTTGATGCACCTAAATATACTAAGCAAATACAATCAGATCTGAAGGAAGAAGTAGACACCTACTCAATAATAGTAGAAAACTTTAATACCCCACTTTCAACAATGGATATTTCATCCACACAGAAATGTTGGACCTGAACTGTACTGGAGACTAAATGGTTCTAGCGAACATAATGGAACACTGCACACAACAGCAGCAGGATATACATTTTCTTAAAAATACGTGTGGACCATTCTATTGGATAAATCATATGTTAGGCTGTAAAACAAATCCTAAGAAATGTAAGAAGGCCAAAATCATAGCAAATATTTTTTTCTGACAATAATGGTTTCAGGGTAGAAATCAAAAACAGCAGGAAAACCGGAAAATTAACAAGTGGAAATTAAACAACACACTCTTGAGCAACATATGCATTCATGATAAAATCAAAAGGGAAATAAAAAAATCTTAAGGAAAACAATGATGGAAATACAGCATATGAAAACTTAAGAGATGCAGCAAAAGCAGTGCTAGGAAGAAAGTTTACAATTATGAATGCCTACGTTAAAAGAGACAGAGGTCTCAAATTAACAATATAACTTTAAACCTCCTAAAAAAAGAGCGAACTAAGCCCAAAGTTAAAAAAATGTAGGAAATAACAATTGTTGGAGGAGAAATAAATAAGACAAAGATTAGAAAAAACAGTGAAACTAGGATTGATTTTTTGAAAAGATAAACAAAACTGGAAAACCTTCAGCTAGACTATGCAAGAAAAGAAAAAAGAAGACTCAAATAAATAAAATTATAAATAAGAGACATTATAATTAATACCACATAAATACAGAGGTTCATAAGATACTACTTATGGACAATTTTACTGCAATAAATTGGATGCTGTAGAGAAATGGGTAAGTTCCTAGAAATATACAACCTACCAGATTAAAATCATGAGAAAATAGTAATACAGAACATATATATCAATGCTAAGGAAGAAGATTGAATTAGTAATCAAAAAACTCAGATGGCTTCACTAGTAAAGTCTGCCAAATGTTTAAAGAAAAATTAATAGCAATCCTTCTCAAATTCTCCCAAAAATTAAAGAGGAGAAAATGCTTTCAAAATCATTTTATAAGGCCAGCATTACCCTGAGACCAAAACCAGACAAGAGCACTACAAGAAAAGATTATAGGCCAAAATCTCCAAAGAAGATAGATGCAAAAATCCTCACTAAATACGGAGCAGTAACCAGTATAGAAGTTACTCAAAAAATTAAAAATAGAACTGCTGTCTGATTGAGAAATTCAGTTTCTGGGTGTATATCTAAAGGGAATGAAGTCAGTATCTTTAAGAAATATCTTGAGGCACTTGGGTGACTTCAATTTTTTAAGCGTCTGACTTTGGCTCGGGTCATGATCTAGCAGTAGGTGGGTTCAAGCCCTGCATCGGGCTCTGTGCTACAGCTCAGAGCCTGAAGCCTGCTTCGATTCTGTGTTTCTGTCTCTCCCTGCCCCTCATCTGCTCACACTCTGTCTCTTGGTCTCCCTCAAAAATAACTAAACATTAAAAAAAGAAATATCTTCACTCCCATGTTTAATGAAGCATTATTTATAATAGACTAGGTACATATATATCATAAGTGCCCATCTACAGATGAATGTATAAAGAAAAATATGCAGACACAGATACACACAATGGAATATTATTCAGCCTTAAATAAGAAGGAAATCCTGCCATTTATGACAACTTGGTTGTACCACCTGGAGGACATTGTGCTAAGTGAAATAAGTCAGGCACAGAAAGACAAATAGTGTGTGATCTCACTTATATGTTTAATCTAAAAAGTTAAATTCATAGAAACAGAGAGTAAGAATGGTGTTTGTCAATGGCTGTGGATGGGTGGGGAAAATTAGGAGATGTTGCTCAAATGGTGTAAGTTTTCAGTTATAAGATGATTAAGTTCTAGAGACCTAAGGTATAGCAGTGACTATAGTTAATAATAATGTGTTGTAAAATGGAAATTTGGTAAAAGAGCAGATCTTAAGCTTTCTTACCACACACACACACACACACACACACGATGGTAACTATATAAGATGATGAATATGTTAATTATAATGGTTTTGATAAGCTAACAATGTAAATTTTATAAAAACATCATATTGTACACCTTAATAAAATATTATTTTAAGTTGTGAATCACAACTCAATAAAGCTGGATAAAGAAATATTATGGCCACATGGTATACAAAGTAGCCTTCGAAAATATAAAAAGACAAAAGAGGAACACCTGGGTGTCTCAGTAGGTTAAGTGTCTGACTTCAGCTCAGGCCATGATCTTGCAGTTTGTGGGTTTGAGCCCCGTGTCAGGCTCTGTGCTGACAGTCAGAGCCTGGAGCCTGCTTCAGATTCTGTGTCTCCCCTTCTCTCTGCCTCTCCCCTCTTCATGCTCTATCTCTCTCTGTTTCTCAATAATAAATAAATGTTTAAAAAAATTAAAACAAAACAAAACAAAACAAAAACTTCACTGAGTTCCACCTCTTCACTAGAACTCCTCTTATCAAGGTCACTGTGAACTCGGCACGGCTAAATTTAATGGCTATGTTTCAATAATTTTCAATTTTATCAGCACATCAAATATATTTCTTTAAAACATTTTAAAATTTCATGAAAAATACACATTCTCTTGATTCTCCTTCTACTTTATAGGTCACTTTTTCAGTCTTCCAGGTTACTTCACATCTTTCTTATCTCTCAATGATATAGTGATCCAGCTCTCAGCCTCAGACAGATCTCAGCCTCTATCCTATGTTCCTTTACAATTACTATGTGATTCATCAGGATTTATGGCTTTAAATACCACCTGCCTAACAGATGACTCAGAAAATTCCCCATCTATAGCTCAGATATTGATCCATATAACTAACTTACTATTTGACATCCACACTTGGATGTTTAATAGGTATCTTAAACTTAACATGTCCAAAATCAAATAGTTAAGTTTCCCTCTAAACCTAGTGCCTTCCTCTTCTCAGAAAATGGAATCTCCACTCATCCTTATCCTCAGACCTAAAAGTCATCCCTGAATTCTCTTTTCCTCTTACATTAATTTCTCAGAAAATCTTGTTGGGTCTACCATCAAAGTATAACCAAACCTGTGTACTTCTTTTTTTTTTTTTTTCTTAAATAGTTTATGGTCACGTTGGTTTCCATATAACACCCAGTGCTCATCCCCACAAGTGCCCTCCTTCATGCCCATCACCTTCCTTCCCCTCTCCACCACCCCCATCAGCCCTCAGTATATTCTCAGCATTCAAGAGTCTCTCAAGGTTTACCTCTCTCCCTCACCCCAACTATTTTCCCCCAAGACTGTGTACTTCTAACTACTAACTACTTCCTCTAAGCTCACCTTGGGCCAAGCCCAACATTATTGTTTGCCTGGACTAGTAGTGAGTCTAAGTTGTGTTCCTGTTTATGCTATTTCTCCTCTGTACTCCATTCTCCACAAAGAAGACAGGGTAATGTAGTTCAAATAAGAGTCAAGTAAAAACATTGATCTGATAAAACTGCTCCTATGCCTTACATGTCACTCTGAGTAAAATTTGGAGTCTTTTAACGACCTACTGATTTGATGGCCTACAGATCCACATGATTTGGTCACAGACTTGATTCTGACCTGGTCTGTTATCAAATCCTCCTCCCTTAAAGGCCTCCTTGCATCTTCAAACATGTCAAATACGACCACCCTTCAAGATTGGATGGCCTTTGCCCTGTGCTTGTATTTTTGCTCCAGATAGCTCCTTCCCCCACCCCACTTCCTTCACTTCTCACCCCATGCCACCTTGTTAGACAGTATCTCGCTACCTTTGCTGATCTTTCTGTATAAAAGACAACCTCCAAGTGTATTTTTCTGTATTTTTTACCCAATACTGATTTCTTCATAGCGTTTATCACCATATGACATATTATACATTTGGTTTTTTAGTACCTATTTCTAGTCTGAGAATATTAAGTTCAGGAAAGCAGGAATTCCCCCCATCCCCCGCATTTGTTCAGTGCTGTGTCCTTACTACCTAGTTTTTGAGAGTCTGACACCTAATATTTATATATTAAAGGGATGAATGAAATAAGTGAAACTGAAATAATATCATGAAAACAGTGACTATTTTTAACTATTAGGAATATATTCATTTTGGTTTAATCTATCCCTGTGGATAGAAAATTACTCTCCTTTTTTTTTAAATATATATATGAGATTTTAGTTTACTCACTAACTTCTCTGTTAAGAGGACTTCCTAGTAAGATTGGGCTAATCAATTTTTATTTAGATGAATCTTCCAAGGAAAAGCTATGTGAATAGTGCCTGGAACATCAAATCTCTCCATAAGTGTTAACTCCTATCATTACTATTGTATTAAACATATAAAGAACAAATTATTCCCAGTTCAACTGAATAATGTTTTCAATCACATGTACAATGCTGATTATGCAATGGATTGAATGTTCAGGAATCTTCCGAAACATTTTCTAAAAGCATATAGTCTTGATAAAAATATCTTGCAAGAGAAAGGATGCAGTTATGAGATCTTGGCCATGTAAAAGAATTTAATAGATAAATTGCTACTTGCTTATGATTAGCCAGTGATGTGAAATAAGACAAAATGCATGGCAGTATATCTTATTTTCTTGTGAGCTTTAGGAAATGTAACAGACTTTCCTTCAGCAAGTCTATCATTATCAGGATAATTCAAGTTGAATAAATTATAATTTAATTCTCTACAATAATCACTGCTAGCAGCAAGCAGCAGTCTGTACTTTAAGTAAAGTTACCTGAGTTTTTCTTTGTTGTTGTTGTTCAACATTCCAGAAGAACTTATATACATGTGTGCATGTGTATATATATATATGTATATATACACATATATACATGTCTGAGTGTATATGTATGCATATATAGGTATCTACTAATAAAATATTACCAAAAAGGAAAGAAAACAATGAATTTAATTAAATATATTAAATCTAAGTTTCTTTTCATATGTCATTGTCAAAATATATAACAGAAGGTGGGAGAACAGGCTTTAGAGTTGGTCTTGAACTTAGAGGCCATCTCTAGCATCTGCTTTGATACTTCAGATAAGTACCATAGTTGCATTATTCTGAGTGTCCTCATTTGCAAAAGCACTGCATTTAGTGATCTGACCTATGTTATGATGATATAGGTACTTAAAACAGTACTTGTCAGAAAATAAAAGATCAGTGTGTGGAAAGGAAAGTAATTCAATGAACTCAAAAAGAGAAGCTACTTTCAAGAAACTGATAATGAAAGAAACAATTAGTCTAATACTGATTTAGTTACATTATTAATCAACTTTTTGAAAATCTAGAGGCTTAAGCATCTCACTTTGGCTCAGATCATGATCTCACAGTTCTTGGGTTTCAGCCCTGTGTGGGGCTCTGTGCTACAGTTCAGAGCCTAGAGCCTGCTTTGGATTCTGCATCTTCTCTCTCTAACTCTCTCCCACTTCTGTACACTCTTTCTCTCTCTTTCTCTCTCTCACTGCATTTTAATTGCAATGTAGTCAAATACAGTGTTGTATTAGTTTCAGGTGTGCAAAATAGCAATCCAACAACACTTTTAATTTTCCTTAAGCAAATAAGCTAGCCAGTGTTTCTCTACCAAACTACTGAGTAGAAGCCTAATAATAACTACTATGGCACATCCCTGGGGAACTTTTTTTAATGTCCTCATGGTTGAAGAGCAAAGTTAGGACAACAGTATGGAAGAAGCTTAAGAAATATTTTTTATGGTGCTTTCTTTAAAACAATTGAAAAAAGTTATCAGATGGAATAAAAATTTAAGTTTAAAATCTGACCCAAAGTACCAGTATTTCCTAATGTGGCTCTAGTTAAAGAAAATTAAGACACTATTTTTATGACCTATCTGAACACCTGAAAATGTTTATTGAGCAATAGTATGTAATGCAAAATTGCTTCAGCATTAGAAATTCTGATAAAGGTTATATTAACAGAAAACTTGCAATTCTAGTTATTATTGAAGAGTTAAAAGTGAAATAGTTTAGAATCCAGGAAAATCTCAGCTGTGACAAAAAAAATTATGAATAATTTTCATTTATTAAAAAAACTTAATAATAGAATATTATAGGATATTGATTTTGTATTTTTTAGGTTAAGAATAATCTTGGTCACCTACATATTTGTTATATTTAATTTTTTAATTTATTTTTAATAGGTAGATAAAAGGTATTTTATTAGAACATAAATTGTCATGTAAATAATCTACCCTTTGGTAGTTATAATTATAAACATATTTGAACCATTTAAGAAGCAATATGTGCTACTTATTATAAGTTAGGAAAGGAGAGAGAAGGAGGAAGAAAAATGGGAAAAAGTAAGAAGAAAGGAAAGGAAGAAAAGAAAAAAGGAAGGAAAGATAGATGGACAAAAAGGCCAACTCCTTCTTCATCTAAAATATTATAAATTTAAAATCAATGGAGTCATAATTAATGATATTATAGCTAACAAAACCTCCATACAAGGAAAACAGAGGAGAAAGTGTTAATAGATTCTTAGGTGTGACAGATTTCAAGTATAACTGCTTATCTGCATGTGACAAGTCCATTTATCAAAACAAATCTCATTTTCCTAGTCTGTGCTATTGTACTCTGTATCATAGACTATGGGGGCTCAAGATGCCCTACAAATGTGTTTGTTCTAAGCAAGTAGGAAAAATTCACCTTATCTAGGCTTTAGAAAGACTAGTTCAAATCATTGGAGTAATAAGATTTAACACCATTTGAATGCTTTACTTTCCTATATTTTCCCCATAAACCTCTAAATATAATAGAAACAAAATAAAACCACTCCACTTCTAAAACAGTTTTAGTAATTTTGTTCTCACATAACAGCAAATAAAATTAAAAAAAAAAACAACTAATTCAAGTGTTACCATGCATGAAACCTACGCTATGAAACTGCAGGAAAGAATAACTTCCAAGTATGAAAAATATACAAAGACATAACATTTATGAAACAACATTTATGAACATATAACATTTATGAAACAAATTATTATACTTATTCCACATGATCTGTGCATCCTTTGCATTCCTATCCCAAATTATGTAAGGTTTTAAAACGATCAGTAATTCTTATACCTTGAATCTTAATTTTTAGGTAATGTCTTCTTCCGAATTATCTAAATGGTGCTTATTATTATGATTTTCAGTAAGATTACTCACAGGTACAGTGAATGGATGGTTAGAAAATAAACATGAGGACAAGCAGATACAAAATATAAAATTAGAATTTTTGATATTAAAAGCAGAAAACACATCCTTTACTAGAAGCCTTGAAAAGTTGCAGTGGAGCCCTTGCTGAAACTGTATTCGTGACTTTTCCTAATACATAGCAAGCACTTCATGAAAGGCAACATGATATAATACAAAGAACATGCATTATGAAGCAGTCAGATAACAAAAGCTAAAACCCAGATCTTCTAATTACTATGTATAATAATTATTATCCAGTAGTATCTACATACCTCAAAGAAGATAATGTAAGTGCCTAGCAGAGTGCCTGGGTATAGTAAAGGCTAAGATAGCACCATTTCACTGTGAAACAAACCTGGCATAAAAATTATAATTAAAATTAAAGGATAAATAAAAATGTATTACGGAACTTAAATCTCATCAATCAAAAGAGGGTTATTATTGTCTCCAGTATGATGAAAGTACTCAAAATATTGGCATAAGACTCTTTTAATATGCTTCTTATTATGTTAAAATATGACAGTCTACTTAAGGCCAACTTTTTCTCCTAATATTGAGAGTAGTTTAACAGTTTCATAACAATAGTGTTAGAAATTTCATGTCATTGGGGTGCCTGGGTGGCTCAGTTGGTTAAGCATCTGACTTCGGCTCAGGTCATGATCTCATGGTTTGTGGGTTTGAGCCCCAAGTCGGGCTCTGTGCTGGATCCTCAGAGCCTGGATCCTGCTTCAGATCCTCTATTTCCTTCTCTCTCTGACCCTCCCAGGCTCATGCGGTCTCTCTGTCTCTCAGAAATAAATTTTAAAAAAATTAAAAATTTTTAAAAAGAAAAAAGAAATTTCATGTTATTGCTTTAAAAGTAAATGGTATTTAATTATATCATTTGGGGGTATACTTTGCTTAATTCTTGCACAATTTATAGAAATTAGGCTTTCAATTTTTTTTTATTTTTTAATGTTTATTTTTGAGAGAGAGAGTGTGAGTGGAGGAGGGGCAGAGAGAAAGGGAGACACAGAATCTGAAGCAGATTCCATGCTCCGAGCTATCAGCACAGAGCCCAACATGGCACTTAATCTCACAAACTGTGAGATCATGGCATGAACTGAAGTTAGACACTGAACCAACCGAACCACCAGGCACCCTGGATTTCAGTGTAAGCTTATCCAAAAAGAGAAGAGATTGTATCAGAGAAGACTATTATTATGTTTTTAATTCCTACACAGCTAACATACAGTGTTATACTAGGCAGGTGTACAATATAATGGTTCAACAATTCTATACATTATGCAGTGTGCATCAGGATGTGCACAATTCCAATTTAAAACAGATTTATTCATTCCATGCACAATCTAATCAATAGTTTTCCATTTTGGCCTTTTCATCTTAGGGTTAAAACCTTTTATTTCCTTCATAAATATAAAATAAATATAAAAATATGGATGTCAAGGAAAAAAGTGAATTTTTCTGGAATTGTTTTGGAAAACAAGTAAGTGATGAATTTTCCGCAAATCCCTAGGAATAGGTAACAGTATTATGTAATTGAGGGTTTCCAGGTGCTATAGGAAGCATCTCTGCTTGCCACAGACTCTAGGAATATGATTTGGATCTTCAAGGTCCCAAAATGCAAGTAGCAGAGTGACTTGGAGTATGACCTGCATCTCTGTCTGGCAGTCTTAAATGGGTTACTAGGTAAATAGGTCATAGCAACACTTCAACAGTGACATGTGTTATCTTCAATATTCAGACGTCCTTCAAGTATTAGGCCTGAGGTTTAATAGTAGATGTTGTACATAATTTTTTAAATTTACTTTGATGAATATACACTTTAGACTAGTTAGCTCCCCCAAACATCGGTGAGGTATCAGTACTCTGCACTTTGATAGGGCCTCCATTTCCTATCTTCAGGCAGGCAAATGCCTTATTAAAGTATCTTTGATGCTTGTCACTTCTTGTTCATAAGATCTAATCATGATATAATCAATACACTGGAATAGTATGATGTTGTGGGATGTCAAGACAATTAAGATCTCTTCAGACTGCTTTATAGCAGAGAGCAGGTGAGGAGAAACAATTCTCAGCGAATACCATAAAAGCATACTGTTGACCTTGCTAGGTAAAAGTATATTTTTTCTGACAATCTTAATAAGGTAGTATAGAGGAGAGTAAACAACTGCCAGATTAATACCTATGCATTAGTTACCTGAAGTTACATTGTTCTGGTCCATTAAATACATCATTTTTGGAACTTCAGCAACAATGGAATCATCTCATAAGTTTGCAACCATCCACAGATATTCTCCAAGATATGTCAACTTTTTTCACAGGCTAATCATATGTTATGTTCAATATTCAGAGGCCCTTCAAGTTCAGAGGCTCTTCTACAATTCCCCCAGGAAAGTAATATTGCTAAAGGTATACTATGATTCCACCTTTCCTTGGTGCATGGGGCGCCTGTGTGGGAATTATGCCTATTGCTGAGAATGTCTATTCCATTTACTACTTAAGAGCTGAAGAAATAGAAAGTCTATGTGGCTCAGTCGGTTTAGCATCCAACTTTTGATTTCAGCTCAGGTCATGATCTTGTGATTTGCAAGATCGAGCCCTGTATAAGGCTCTGAGATGACAGTGCGAAGCCTGCTTGGGATTCTCTCTCTCTCTCTCAAAATAAATAAACATTAAAAAAAAAAAAAAAAGAACCGAGGGACACCTGGTTGGCTCAGTTGGTTAAGCGTCCGACTTCGGCTCAGGTCATGATCTCACAACTTGGAAGTTTGAGCCCTGCATCAGGCTCTGTGCTGACAGCTCAGAGCCTGGAGCTTGCTTTGGATTCTGTGCCTCCCTCTCTTTCTGCTCCTCCCCCACTCACACTCTGTCTCTCTCTCTCTCAAAAATAAATAACCATTAAAAAAAAGACAATAAACTGATGAAATACCACAGGATGGTTCTGAGTCTTGGAAGCTGAATATAGCTTAAGACCCTATTTATCACCTAAATATCATAATTCTCCATTTTTACAATTCTAGCATAACACAGCCATATATGGAATAAGTAATATATCATAATAACATGTTTTTCCTTTCAGAATTTGCATTAATATATCAACAAAAAGCAACATGAATAATGATTTATTGAAGGATTATGTCTCAATTTTAATTATAAAAAAGAGCAAAATAATTACATTTGTTTACTCTATAACATTCAACTTTCTTTTTCTATAAATAGAGAACATAAATCTTATAATGGCCTTCAAATTCTATACCACAAATTAGATTTCTGAATAAAATTCTCAATGTATATGGCAATCAATCTTATTTTCACCTTATTGGAATTGGTGCTGGATGAAGTGATGATATGCAGGCAAAAAAAGTGTACTTTAACAACCCATTTTGGAAGAGACAAAATGAAGTTATATTTCAGCTAAAATTAATTGTGATGAGAAATGTAACTTGGAGTGTAAATTTAAATGCTTCAAATTTTCTAAAAGAATAATATCAAGAAAGTAGAGTTATGACTAGAAAAATAATTATTATTTGGATTTTACAAATAATATCTTAATCATTATTGCACTGCTTTCAGTAACTATATCCAGTTTAGTAATGTCTCTTTCTAAGAGAGACTTTATTTCTCTTAGAAATTTATTTCTCTAAGAAAATGCTTTAGTATCAAATTTTGTATAGTGAAAACATAAATATTTAAAAAAAACTAAAAATAATTTAATTCTCATTATAGTCCTAAAAAGCATTCTTAGGACAGAAATATTTTGTTTCTGTTTATTAATAAATTTGGATTAAATTCATATCAATTTAAAGACAACAATAGATACTAACAAAAAATTCTTAACAACATACTAATTTATATGGAAAACTATCAATTTCCAGAATGACCTTTCCATAAAGATTATTTCCATTTAAACAATCTATGGGTAAAATAAATTGCATTTTCTCATTAATCACCATTATTTCATAAATAAATGTTACAGAAAAAGGAAGTTTAATTGGAAGAGAATGAATACAATACTTAAAAAAACTATTAATGGTATATTTGAACATTTTCTACCTATGATACTCCAGAGTTCTAGGTAGACATAGAATGATTAATGTAGAATATAATTTAGTATCCAAAGCACTATAAGTACGTAAATAAATTCTACTTTTTAAAATTTATTGAGCAACTTAATTTCATATTAAACACATGATAATTGAAGTCACATTTATAAATCTTATCTATAATTTTTGATGACTTGAATACCTTAAAATATAAATTAAATTGAATACCATTACACTTATTTTTCTTCTTAAGGTTTACTGATAGTAATAGCTGGATAAAGATTTTAAGTACAAATGTATGAATTAAGGAGGCAATGTTTATAAAAAAAATTACTTCTAAGAAAAATACAGCAACCATACCCACTACATAAATGAGAAATTAGCTCCTGAGTATTTTCACTAGTTAGAACAAGGTCAGAAGAATTGTTTTCTGAAAAGGCCAAATAGTAAATATTTGGGGCTTTGTAGGCCATAGAGTCTCTTTTTCAACTAATCACATTGCCACTGTAGTGAGTTAACAGCCATAGACAAATGAACATGATTCCATTCCAACAAAACTTGATTCTAAAACAAGCAATCAGCTATGGGACATAATTTGCAAACTTCTGAGTTAGAATAAAAAGAAACAAGTCTGCAGCTTTTTGAAGATTTTATTTTATTTTATTTCTCAAAATAAGAGAGCATACAGGGGAGAGGGGCAAAAGGAGAGAGAAAAAGAACCCTAAACTGACTCCATTTTCAGTGCACAGCCTAATGTGGGGCTCAATCCCATGATCCTGGTCTCATGACCTGAGCTGAAATCAAGAGTCGGATGCTCAACTGACTGCGTCACCAGGCACCCCAGCTTTTTGAAGATTTTAGAATGGTCAGAAGACGGAAAAAAGGAAACAACAAAAAATATGTTACCTTATTTGCAATAGACATTCTGGAACAAAGATTCCTGGTAATTACAATGTTCATGCTTTTCATTTTAACTTTAATTTATTATCAAAATAAAATGTTGTTTGCAAATAGTGTATATCAACAAGTATCAGCTGATGGAATATCCTTTGAGAACTTCATTATGAATAAAAGAAAAGATTAGTTTTCAACTCTACTTTTCCAACCTATGTGTCATGAATGAAAGTGAGACCAAGAAGGCTTCCTGTTCAGTGAAAAATAGTTTTGCACAAGGTATTTGTCTGAGAACAGGAAAAAATTTACCAGAAATGTAACCTTCAGGTGAATGAACTTTTCTTTATCTGTTCTCCTCTAGATAGAAGTAGTGAGTCAGCACCATGAATAAATACCACACAAAAGTACACACCAAATAGTTATGAATGGACAGCAATTGAATGATGGCCTCTTAAAATATATAGAAAATCCATTTGATCTTTACCTTTAAAAAAAAAAGATTTCTAAGAACTAGACTTCAGAAAAACTTTCAAGTGAAATCAGAACAGGCAATTACAGTGTCTCAGAACAGCTCAGAACATCTGTCCTTTAAAAAGTAACTGGAAACACATCAGTATTTATATATATTCCAAGAAAAAATAGATCTGTAATATAAATGTTTTATTAGACTAATGAAAGTATTAACATCAGTAAACTAACAATAAGCATTAAGAAAAAAGAAGAAAAATTAAAATATATTTTGATAATTTAATGAGTTCTATAAACTCAAATAGACAAATTGTTCCTTAAACATTTTCATGGGAATGAGAAGATAAAGAAAAGTTTCTTAAATCCATTTTAGAAAAATCATTTTTTGGGGCGCCTGGGTGGCTTAGTCGGTTAAGCGTCCGACTTTCGCTCAGGTCATGATCTCGCGGTTCGTGGGTTCGAGCCCCGCGTCGGGCTCTGTGCTGACTGCCAGCTCAGAGCCTGGAGCCTCTTTCAGAGTCTGTCACTCCCTCTCTCTCTGACCCTCCCCTGCTCATGCTGTCTCTCTCTCCTAGAAATAAATAAATAAGACATTAAAAAAAGAAAAACCATTTTTTTATTAAAAGTGAATACAACAATTATATTTTTTCTGGGTTTACATAGGGTGAGAATCATGAAATAAACTATTTAGAAAATACTGAAATGTTTCCGCACTGCTCCAATAACAAGAATTCCAATGCTTCAACGTTTTATATGCTAAATAATAAAAACTCGTAAGAAGTTACAAACGTGTAACTAAACCTAGTTTCACTCACATGCATACACACCAAATGGGCATGTATATGTGACTCTAAACTACAATATTGACTACAAGCTTAGTTTGGTTCATCAGGCATCTCCTCTCTCTCTCTCTCTCTAATCTTCAGAGATATTTGCTTTAATTTATAACATTGCTTTCCTATGTAATTGTTTCATTCTTCAAAAAATTTTCCACACATGGCAAGAAATTCTTGTACAGCTTCAGAATTACAGGAGCCTTGTAGTTTGTGATGTTAGAAACAGACTCATTTGTGCTGGTACCTACTGCAAACCACACAAAAGACTCCAGTCCTAATGGAGTCCATTAATCCCTTGCTAGAACATGGCTCCTCCAGAGAGTAGAGGGACTCAGATAAATTAAACCTCATCATTTTCTATGTGCAGCCTATCACATTCATTTCAGATCCATCTGGGTAGAGATGCAGACTCATTACATCTTTCCTTCCTTTCCTGTGTTTCTTTTCAGGCTTCACCCTCCGTTTCTACCAAAACGATTACCCCTATTTTGGTCATTCTGTTTGTAGACACTTGGGAATTGAGTGCTGCTACTTTGCCTGTCCAGGTCTTCTTTAGATCTGACTAATCAGACATATCTGTGTGTCTTCCTAAACCTGTCAGTCAAGAACACACTTGGGTTGTCCCTCAATCCATCCCCACAGTCATAGGTCAGGTCCACCACATTTGTGAGCCACACCTAGGACATGGACCGGGTCCAGGCTTACTCAAAAAGAGATTTGGATATGAGTTCAGTTTTCTCTTTGAATTTTGCTCCTCCTACCTTAATAGTTTTTTGTGTAAGACACTCTTAACACCCAGTTACATCGGGCTTATTAATGAAATAAGCGAATTTGTTGCCCAGGAAAAATCTTGTCTTTCTGCCACATTGTTGATGACAACTGTACCCTCCATTCTCCACTTGTCATGTAGTTTATGGTTGAAGTGAAACAGTCTCATAGAAATGAATGACTAAAATGTCTTAGTCCATGAATTAGGTGTTTAAAAATATATCCACCCAAATATAAATAGCATTCAGTATCATATTAGTTTCAGGTGTACAATATAGTGATTCAACAATTCTATACATTAGTCTATGCTCATCATGATAAGGATAATTTTAATCCCATTCACCTATTCACCCATCCACCTAACACCTCCTCTTTGGTAACCATCAGTTTATTCTCCATAGTTGAGTCTGTTTCTTGTTTTGTATCATTTTTTTTTGTTTGTTTGTTTATTTCTTTATTAAAAAAAATCTTTACGAGAGAGGGAAAGAGACAGAGTGCAAGTGGGGGAGGGGCAAAGAGAGAGGGAGACACAGAATCTGAAGCACTTGCCAGGCTCTGAGCTATTAGCACAGAGCCTGGCATGGGGCATGAACTCATGAACCACGAGATTATGACCTGAGCCAAAGTTGTACACTCAGCTGACCGAGCCACTCAGGTGCCTCTGTTTTATTTCTTAAATTCCACCATATGGTATTAATTAAGAATATATAGGTTCAGCTTTATCATGAAAATTTGAAGGATCAATTTTCTCTATTCTCCTTCTATATGACACTATGAAGCCAGGAATTGTTGTATACTGACATGATTTTTTTCTTTAGTGGTAATTTCTAAAATGTTTTATATTACTTTACTCTCCTAATCTTATACTTCTCACCCATATTTTGATGTAATCACTTTCTAAAAAGTTATATGTACTAGGGAAAAATTATTCAGTAGTATCTATTTGTGATCAAGAAAACTCACCTCATTTTCAAATACTCTTTAGCTGACAACTGCCCATAATCATGGCTGTTCTGCTTTCCTGGTTGATATGTAATGAAAATACTGTTTCTGGTAGGAGAATGAGGAAGGTGAGATTTAAATAGTCTTTGAGGACTAGGACCTTCCTTGAGGATACTAGGGCTGAAAAACAAATTACAATGTGTACTTCATTTCTCCTCTTCTTTCCCTTCCCAAAATATCCATGTATATCTGAATGGATGGACACCTAAGAGTTAAGGAAATATTTCAGAAAGGGAAAAGATGTGGGAAGAGGTGCAGTTTTCTCCAGAATGACTATTCATTCTAGATTAATCACTGGTATTCATTCATCTAGCATGTCAGTATTTGAGTAACAACTAGGCACTGGTACTATTCTAAATAATCAATTCAGTAGCAAGCACAATGGAAAAAATCCATACAGTCATGTGTCTTTTATTTTAGTGGGAGAGATGGCACATAAACAATAAATAAACATGTAAAACAAAATCATTTTAAAGAATGACAATGGCTCAGAGAAAGAAAATGGTAATTTGATAGAGATCTTCCATAGAAAAGGGTTATTTTAGGTTGAATGTCCAGGGAAACTTCTCAAAGGAGGTAATATTTCCAATGAGATTAAAGTGGCAGGAAGAAGTGATTCCTGTTATGATTTGCAGTGGAAAATTCAGTATGTTTCAAATGCACTGTCCTTCATTCTGTCCTTCAAATATACCAAACTCAGTCTAGGATTAGAATCTCTTTGCCAGTGCTTCCTGGAATTACACCCCCTTAAGAGATCAGGTGGCTTAGAAGAGAATGAAATTAGTAGACATGGAGAGAGGGGTGTATGGAACAACAGTCTGGCTGGAAATTGCTGTGCAGTGTTGGAGCTACAGAGATATTGAAGATTACTCCTAGTTTCCAGGAGGGGAAAGGACATGGGTGTTACTATGTATTGAAATGGGAAATATTAATGGAGTGACTTATGGGATTTCTTATGAGCTGGTAGATTAGGTCAGGGTGTGAATTTAGACTTTTTCCTGGAAATTTTAAATTAAAGATATCTATTAGGCATTTTATCTTCCTTTGCTGCCTGCAATTTATAAACACTGTTATTAAAGTACTTGGTAATCCATTCTCATCATATTCTTTCCTACCAACATCAGAATTTTGCAACAAGGAAATCTGTCCCTTTCACAAGCTCTTGGTGTGTTACTCAACTAATGTATGCCAATTGACACACAGAATTTCTCTAAAAATTATTTTTGGTCTAGGCATGACAAGTGACTTTGACTGAACCGATCAAGCTAAGGGAAAGATCATATGCCTCATGATTGAACAAGAACCTGCCTTAAAATTCTCTAACAGTGTGAATGACAGGCCATAGAGAAGTGGGGAAAATACTGATCCTTGATGCAAGTGAATCAACTCTGGAAGTATACTACCACTGGACTTCCTGTGATGTAGAATATTAAACATCTCTATTGTTTAATCTGATTTGAATAAAGAATTCTGTTACTTGCATCCAAAGGCTTCTTCAGTGATACACAACCCATAAGATATGAAAGGAAGATGTAATTGTGATCACATTCATCTGTCTCCAAAGGTCATGTGTAGGATTTTTATCAACAGGTGATAAGAATATATATGTATATATGTATATATATGTACATATATATATATATATTTTACAAATAGTTTATTATCAAGTTGGTTTCCATATAACACCCAGTGCTCATCCCTACAAGTCCCCTCCTCCATGCCCATCTCCCTCCTTCTCCCCACACCTATCAGTCCTTAGTTTGTTCTCAGCAAAGAATATATTTTAATTATACTGAGAATATGAACATGGATATGAAAACTGCATATTTCCTAACAGATGGATTATTTCCCTCTAATTGAAAGGTATTCCTTATTTTTCTAGATCAGGGTTTTCCCACTTCATACTACTGGCATTTGGGGCTAGATGATTCCTAGTTGTGGGGAGCTGGTGGTTGCCTTTTGAGTATTTAGCAGAATCACTGGCCTCTATCCACTAAATGCCAGTGGGGATTGCCCAGTTGTGACAACCACAAATTTTTCCAGATATCATCAAGTAAATCCTGGGTGACAAAATTGTCCACTGTTCCAAATTACTACAAATCACCCTGAAGAATTATATGAACAAGGGCAGAAAATATCAACTCAACCTGTTTGGTCTTAAGACTAGTAAAGTGATTTATGGGCTAACTGAACATATGGCTGATTAAGTTAACAAGGTAGCAGTGATGATCCCACCCTCCACTTCACCCATGTTTCTGCCAATGTTTGATACTCTCCACATGCAAGGCTCAGGACAATCACTTTCTTTCAAAAAACTGCAAGGACAATTGAATGCCAGGTCTGTCCACACCACAGTTGTAACCCCTAGAGAGGTAATCATTTTAGGATCTATCTTTATGTAATGCATTTGCAGTCACAGAATTTGAGAACATTAACAACATAAAGAAAACTATACCTATACCAAGCATGGACTTTTCCATGTTTTGTTTAAAAAACGGTAGACTTAATACTTGCACGTGAAACATGTATAATAAATATTATCTTGTCTGAAAAATTCTTATATATGTGTTTTGAAAGATAAAAACCTTACTTACTGAACCAGTTAATTTTAATTTTCATCATATTAGCCTATGGCCATATAAACCTAATTAATACAAATGAATGGACTATTTAAATTGACAATAGAAGTGACACAAAGAAAAATAACTTAAATCTATGGACTTGTGTGTGTAGATGCAGACATCCCCACTTTCATTATCAGTTTCTTCTATTTTTGCTTTATGAATTATGTCCTTTTTATAAGAGATCTGCAAGGTCACAAAATGAAAAGATAAAAGTCTACTTCTGCGAAATCAGCTCAGAAATTTCACAAAAAGTCTTAAAGTAATAAATCATGACTCAGAGAATGTCAGAAAGTTGAAGTAGTATTCACCTCATTTGAAAGTACATCTTGTTCATTCTGAGAAGTTATAACAAGGCTTTCAGTCTTAGCTTAAAATCGGCTATTTTCCTCCTCCATTTCTCGGTATAGATGTCATGGAGCTGTTTAATTCTGTTCTTCTGTCTATTCTTACAGCAAACTTTTAATCATAACCTGCTAAATATTAAAAGTAGTCAATAGCTACAGTGTTGAAAATAGCATAGTCCTATTGTAAAAAATTCACTCAAAGGATAAAAATCGGATAAGCATAGGTTCAATGTCTGGCAAACAAAAACTTTAATAAAAAGAAGAGTTTCATTACCTTTTTGCAATTGCTATCCTATGACTATCTAGTCTGAAATTTAAAATTCATTTTCTTAACAATGTTTTCAACTTAGAGATTAAATTCAGATATCTTTAAATACACTGTCTTTCTCTTAGTTTATATAAAGCCTATGTTTCATCCAACTAACCATACGATAAAGGATGCCAGGTACAAATAGCAGAGTCAGTAAAAGAAAAAGGATATTTTAAGTCTTGAATGACCCTTTCAAGCGTTAAGACATAACTTCTGTTTATTATGAGTTCATGGCATAAACAAAATCCAAAATCTTAAATAAGCAAAACAGGGAGATTTCAAGGAGTAAGTGAAATTTGAAAGATAAATTAGATGTTAATAGTGTGTGTGGGGGGGGCGCCTGGGTGGCTTAGTTGGTTAAGTGTCCAACTTTCGCTTGGGTCATGATCTCGTGGTTGGTGGGTTCGAGCCCCGCGTCGGGCTTTGTGCTGACAGCCAGCTCAGAGCCTGGAGACTGTTTCAGTCTGTGACTCCCTCTCTCTCTGACCCTCCCCTGCTCACGCTGTCTCTCTCTATCTCTCCTAGAAATAAATAAAAAAAAAAACATTAAAAAAAAAATTGTGTGTGTGTGTGTGTGGTGCATGCATGTGTATGTGGGGGAGAGGTTATGGTAAAGGTGAGGAGTAAAATAAAATTCTATTTGGAAAGTCAAATACTGGGGAAATATTTTTAATACACCCAAAAAGTAGTAATCGTGGAAGTAGAATTTTATTATTTAACAACTTTTGGTGGCTAAACATGAGTATAGATGAGATGAAGAACTCAAGTTTTCAGAATCTATTCCCCTGGTTTTGTGAACCCATTTGCAGGGGAGATCAGTGATTAATTTGTTTTAGATTTCTTAGATTTTTTTGGTTTAGGCAACAATGAAATTATCTGTTATGGCTAAGGAATGATTTTGATAAATAATAAAAACAATTAAAATTATAGTGAAGTTTCTTTTCTTTTAAAATTATTTAAGTGTTAAGATGTAGTAGGTCATAGAGGAACATGTTCAACATTGGATGCTTTACTAACCAAGGAAGCTATATTAATGAATTAACATATATAAATGTAAGCTGGCTTTTGCTCTAAGAAAAATATATAAACTTAATTATTGTTTAATATCAATTAAATTATTATTTAAGGTTATTCTTTAATATCAATAGACTAATTGGAATTCACAGAATACATGTCAAGATTGTCTGGAAATTTCAGTCTAAGGTCTGTGGAAGTAAAAGTCTTCATGCATGTTTTCTGTGAATTCTTAAGCGGGCTCAAATTCTTACACCGCTTAACAATGTCTCCTCAGGGATCCTTCTATGTATGTTTGTCATTGTGAAATCCAGCCTCTAATCCTATTTCCGCAATAAAATAAGAGTCATTAAGACTATCAAGAAGTATAGAAGATTTTACTTGGTAACTTGAAGGTACAGAGAAGAGGGGTTACATAATGATTATAATAACTTCAGAAACAACTTCTGTAACAAATTCTATTCTTAAAGTGCATTTTGGTTGTTCCATTCTGAGAAAGCTTACAATAGCCCTTTATGTCATGTAGAAACCACTTTTACACCATCTCACTGACTCCTCCTTTTTCATCTGATGCCTTTCTATAGCAATAAAATTAATAATTAAAACATCTATTTTGATCATTTCTATTTGAACCATTTAACTATATCCACATTGGTCTCACTGTTTATCCTAATTGGTTTATTTTTTGTTCAAAAAACAAAAGAAAGTCTACTGCCTAAAAGGTATATATGTAATGGCAATAATGCCAAATAGTTCCAATATAAACTTTACTAATAAAATGTAAAGACATTTTCTAATGTTATGACAGTATTTGCTTAGCAATATTTGATTCAAAGATTATCAAATAAACCCCAAAGTGTTTCTTTAATTTGCAGTGCAACCATCCACTAAATGCTGGTAGCACTTTCAATGATTGTGATAATCGAAAAAGCCTAACACATCTAGGAGGAATTTTTCAGAATATGGGACATTAAGACAAAGAGAATACATCTTTACAGAGGTCTTTAATTCCAGTGCCCACCTCAGATGTTGTCTCTGATGGAAAAAAAAAAAAATCTTTAAAAAACAAAACTGGAAAGGCAGATTGGTGGACCAACAAATGTTTTCCACTGCTAGGCAGCAGATATTAATGATATCTACATAAAATAGGTCTCTGATTTTTCTTATCTTGAAATGGGAACTTTTACTGAGAGCATACTGCCTTGTTTCCACACTTGCATATTGAAAATAGAAGCTAATTTGACTTATTCTTTATCCATCAGTTGTTAAACAATAACAGTCTGTACATGATTGAAAGGAAGGCACAATCATCTAGAGATCCTAGACTTGCAGCTGAGTTCAGAAAGATGTTTTAGGTTGTATTACTTGAGGGAAGGTGTGAGTGCATTTTTATAAGCAAAGAACATTTTTGCATGTGTTTACACAAGGAAAAGAATATGTACGGACTACTACATGTGTCTATTTCTTTCCTAGTAACCACTTCCTGTGTATTCCAATAACAGTAGCTGGGTTTTGCCAAGGGGTAACTCCCCTTTCTCATTTTCTGTTAGATCCTGTGAAAGGGACTGAACTGCAGTGACCACACTCCTGGCTAGAAAAAGGTGAAGATAAACCAATTAGATCCTATGGTAGAAGAGGAAATGTATGCTGTGGATTCTGGGTTAGAGAAAATCAGTCTATACTTTAGGATGCCCTAAAAGCTACTAGAAAGGCCCCCTTTGTTTAAACTGAGCTTATAAATGTGAAGACTGAAAAGACTTCAGACACTTGCAAACCACATAGAGTTAAGAACTGCACAGAGAGTTACTACATGAATTCATGAGGCCAACCCTGCACAGGCAGAATACAGAGAGGGAGAGAAACTGGGCTTCCAGTACCCTTCAAGGGCCACCAAATCAAGCCACATGTGAAACTCAGTTTATTTCTAGGATTTTTGCTTTGTGAGCTAATAGGTTCCTTTTTATAACTGAAGTCATTCTAAATTGGATTTCATCTTTTGCAACAAAAGAATGTCAGCTGATTCACTTGCCATTAGATATTCCAGAGGTTGTATGGGTAAACATGTGTGGAAGAAGCAAAATTGTCATAAATTTGGGACATAACAGCACCCTCAATGAGAACAACTTTCAGGTTTCTTGATTCATCCTCCCTTCTCCTAATAAGGCTTAAAAAGTTACTAATGAGTTTAGTCTGGTATCTTCCCCTCCTTCATCACACCTCTGCTCCTGACCCACAGATCAAACCTAAAGGAAAAGAGATAGCCTTGGTGAGTATGTGCATTGGGTGGGAGTGAGGGGAGTGTGAGTAGACATGGTCCTGAATTGCATACCTTCTGATTGTCAAAGAAATTCTATCTTTATATGTTTATATATATTTGATATCCACTTAAAATTCACTTATAAAAGCAATTGGTTCTTTACAACATGAAGAAAATTTCAGAGTAAAACATGAAAACTACTGTGTACGAATTTTGTAACTTACAGATGTTCATTTTTTTCACATCTAAACACTTGAAATTTACAAACCCAGGATACCAAAGGATAAACTAAGAGGTTGATGTGTTTAGACATGTTAGGACGTGGGCGAGGCTGTGAAATTACACAAGTTTAAGCTTGGGCTTTAGTGACAGAGTATCCACATTCTGTTCTCATTGCCTCCTCTCTGGAATTGCTATGACTTAACAACTGCCTGTTAGGAAAAAATTTCCTCTTACAATGTAATTAATCAGTTGAGAACCAACCTGAGGATACTGGCTGGGGAGACACTTTAAATTAACACAAGAGCTTTAACATGTCAAGCTTTACTTCTCCATAGCCCTTCTCTTAACCCTGATTTAGAATGGGTTTTGGAACATTCAATTTATCATTGATTACTGAGGCACCAAAAATATATAGTTCAACCTCATTAGAACTGTAGAATCCACATAAAACTTCATTGGAGTTTAAATACAACAAATAAAACACTTGAAGTTGGAAAAGTTATTTCCTTATAATGGAATCCTTGGATTATATTTCCTAAGGGTTCTGTAGCATTCCAGTATCTGTGGAGATCTTCCTAGTGCCCATTCATAGGTACTCAGGCCATAATATATGTAGTTCAATACCAAGCTGAAGCTCTTACATAAAGCCAGAGTTGTTACCTCAGACTAACTGTGTAGTCTTTATTTTTGCTAAGGCCTTTGTCCACTGACATTTGTTGGTAAACAAGGCCTGAACTTTTCCTACAACTTGGGGGACTAGCAGCATGGCTCAACTCCTTGCAGATCTTTGCTTAAGGTCAGTCCTTTCTTGAAACTCTCATCCACTATCCTAAGGCCAGGACTATTTTGAGGCCCTGAGAACTTTGATTAAAATCTGGTTAAGTGCAGCCTTTCTTCTATAGAAACAGCAAAGAATCAGAGTTCCTGGCTCAGTTGGTTAAACATCTGACTTTGGCACAGGTCATAATCTCATGATTCCTGGGTTCCAGCCCTGCATCTGGCTCTGTGCTGACAGCTAGCTCAGAGCCTGGAGCCTGCTTCAGATTTTGTGTCTTCCCCTCTCTCTGCCCCTCCCCCATTCTCACTCTGTGTCTCTCTTTCTCTCAAGAAAATGAATAAACATTAAAAATAAAAGTGTTTCACCTTTGTCACATTCCCCTAAATAATATAAAGCCTAATGTTTAAACCAACCCAGAAGCCCATGTACTGCCAATGTCAAAACGCCTTGCTTGCACACTGATGTCCAGAGTCCAAAGTCAAAGCCAAGAACTTGGCCCCAAGCAGAGGTTCTATCGATTATGTAGATTTTGCTCTCCAAATGCCCCAAAACTCTCAACTGAACTAACACCTCTCCTTCAAAAACTGCAGGCCCTCCATTAATCACAGGGTTACTGCAGTATGTAAGTTATAACATGGACAAATAAAAGACACAGATTTTCCCAAGAAGTAGCATGCTTCCAAGAAACTGGAAAAGAAAAAGGAATTGTGTATGCACGCACAGATTCTCCTTCCAAACCTACTAATCTTCTCCTATGGGAAGGAGTAAGAATACATGGAGAGAGTACAGATGTGTCTGCTCTTAGAATCACTATGTATTGAATACCTCCAAAGGATGAGGAAAATTACATTTCTATTAGTTGAGCATAGTGAAAATTATTTTAATTCTTTCACCTTCAGGTCTTTTTGGTTTAGTGCTTGGGATATTGTAATGGCATAAGGAAATTTGTTGAAATGAATAACTCATAATTTTTATTTTTATTTACTTATTTATTTTAATTCCTACATTTCTAAATGAATACTTTATAGATCATAGAAAAAAGTCAGTGACCAAGAAGTCAATCAAAATTAAGATCTGTTGTAAAACAATATATAGCAATCTCTGAGTCCCTGAGTGGCAGGATTACAAATTGTTTTTATTTTCTCCTATACATGTTTATAAACTCAAAGGATATATATATACAAAATAGTTAGACATTGTGTGTATAAGATATTTAACACAAATTTAAATATTATGTATATCCATCCTCTGAATGTATAAATATATCAATAAATATATAGTTTATAAATAAATTATATATAAATATATTTTATAAAATATCTTAAATATTTTATACTTTATAGTTTTATACATTTAGATATAATTAGATATAACTTCCCATAAGGAAAATAAATGTTTTTTTATATTAATATCTTTCCCAACAAAGTTTCTCAGATCTGTCAATATATCAATATTTAAAATGAAATATACAGGGCACCTGGGTGACTCAGCCCGTAAGCATCTGACTGTTGGTTTGGGGTCAGATCATGATCTCACAGTTCCTGAGTTCAACCCCTGCATTGGACTCGGTGCTAACAGTACAGAGCCTGCTTGGGATTCTCTCTCTCTCTCTCTCTCTGCTTCTTTCTCCCTCTCTCAATATAAATAATTAATCTTAAAAGAAAAAAATGAAACCTACTAACTAGTTGAGTCCACCCTGCTGCTGTAGTACACTCACATCATCCTTTTACTTCTTTGTTTTAAAGGTAGTTCCCGATGTTGAGCCTCAGGGCGTGCCAACAAAATTTAAGATACACAACTAAAAATGAAGTGCTATTCAAAAGTTTTAATTATACTGATAATTTTTCCTCTTTACTCATAAAAAGATATTAACAAACATTCAATGGAAGAAATCCTTGTTTCGCTGGCTGAGAAAATTATAACATATTTGCATTGACTATATGAATGAAATATATATATTACATACACACACATACACACACCTCTCTGAACACTGCACCATTTAATTTCTTTGAATTCACTATTTCAAAAATTATAGAATCAAAATATTTCCAGGTGTATATTAAGTGGTACACTTTTTAATAGTCTCTTCACGTTCACTCTTTTATTTCATAAGTATGCCACTTTCAAAGTTATTAAAATGAAATCCCATGTGTTTTAACATACATGCAAAGCAAATATTGAGTAGTAGCTGTAGTAGAGTTGAGATGGCTACAAGTTGTTACCATTTTCATTGAGCGATAGCATCAATTCTCATTCCCTTGAAACCAGGCTGATCTTAATGACATACTAAACCAATGGAATGTGTTGAATGTGACATTCTCAGACTTGGAATACTCTTTCTGAGACTTCTGAGCTTCCATATAGGAAGCATGATTACCTCAGACTCTCATGGTGCAGAGGCCATGTGCAGAGTCAATAACCCAGCAGAATCTACTCTTACAGTCATCATTGCCAAGACAGAAGACAAATGAGTGAAGCCATCTTGTACCTTCCAGATAAGCTTATCCGTCAGTTGGATCCTACTCACTAATATTCATGATGTCACAGGAAATAAAAGAATTTCAAAAAACAAAAATTTCCAGTTGATGCCTGCCTGAATTCCTGATTCACAGTATCATAAAACATAGCAAAATACCTGTTTAACCAGTGTATTTTGGCATGTTTGTTACTCAACTGTAAATAATTGGCATAGGTTCCTAGATATGCTTCTCGTGAGAAGGCATGAGAGTTGTGTTTATCGTCAGTGAAATTGTCTAAATGATTTTCTTAACCCTCTACTCTGCACTGATGAAAGGTTTTCTCAACTTTTTCTTTTCCTTTACTGACATGACATAATTAATGGATGATTTTCACATGCTCTAAAGACTGCCATTAGTATCATTGCTTGTTTGGTCTGCCTCATATCTAATTTAGATTGTGGCTTGTGGGTAAGTCCCAATGCACTTGTTATAACTCAGTTCCTTTCTCTTCCTTTCTCTTTTCATGATAACCATTGTATCTAAGTTATAAAAAATGTCAAAGACATACATGGAAACTGAAATAAGGCCATGAGCATTAGATAAGATAATAATACAAATAAAATAATTACTAAACATCTATAATCATAACCCATTTCTTTTTTTTAAACTATTTTTTTTAATATATTTTTATTTATTTCTAAGAGAGAGAGAGAGAGAGACAGCGTGAGCAGGGGAGGGTCAGAGAGAGAGGGAGTCACAGACTGAAACAGGCTCCAGGCTCTGAGCTGGCAATCAGCACAGAGCCCGACGCGGGGCTCGAACCCACGAACCGCGAGATCATGACCTAAGCGAAAGTCGGACGCTTAACTGACTAAGCCACCCAGGCGCCCGAATCATAACCCATTTCTAAAGCTTGATTCAAATGACTCAGTTTCTTATCTTGGAAATATTAAAGACCTGGAAACATAAATATTTATTTTAATCTGCCAATATATTTAATAATTCTTTACATTTTACTTATTTTAAGCAGATATCTGCTTTATATATTTCAAAATATGTGAAATAAATTTTGGCAACTGAATTTTTTCACTCATACCATTGCCTAGATTTTTACTCTTCATGAATTAAAAATGAATATATTAAGGTATGCACTATTATTATTGAACTATATTCCTTTATTTACATTGGTTTAGTATATCTTTTACTCGGTTTTAATTGTTAAACTTTCTAAGACACCTCACAAGTTCTTCTGTGCCTGGCACTATATATTTTTAAAATGTTTATTTAATTTAATGTTCAAAATAAACATATGAATTCACCTCCATCTCGTAAATGAGAACAATGAAAATTTTAAAAGATAAGACATTTTCTGAGTCACTTAGCTTCATAGTCATGATTTGAAAGTAAATCCTTCTTGTCCTGGCTTGTAAGCACCATTATCACTGGTGGCATTCAAAACCAATATATTTCACTTTACACTGGTATCATACTCCAGTTTTCAGTAAGTATCTGATATGGCAGAAGAAATGGGGTGGATATCTATCTTTAAAGAAGTCATCTCCAGTTTTTAAAAGTCATAATCTTTAAGTTCCAGTCACTATGAACAAAGTTAGTTCCATGCGTGCCAAAGTAATTACAGTTTGTCAATATAATATACTTTTTTCTGCCCTCTTGTCTTTTTTCATGCTATTCCTTCTGTTTGCATTAACCTTTGCATATTCTTGCCTGTGAAAAATTGCTACATTAAGTTGCACACTCAGCTTAGAAATGACCTCTTTCTCTGATCTCCACAACCTGAGGCAATTGGATATCTCTCTACTTACCACACACTTCATTCTTTCCCCCTATAACCTGGATATAGTAGTACACAGTAATTTATATGTAGATGTTAATATTAAATGAGATGAAGTATGTTGACCTCCTATAATACTTATATTCTTAGAAGAGAATATATTGACCATATATTATTTCAAAATATATATTCCCTAATACATCTTCAAACCTGTCAACATGTAGCAGCTACTTAAATATAAATGACCACTGGTAGAGATAAATACTGTATTTTTTATGACAATGGAAAGATAGAGAAGGCTGACACTCATTAAAGCTTTTGCCTCCTAAAAGCAAAAGTGACAAGCAAAATATTTGGGTTAAAGATGTTCAAAAAAGAAAAAATAGAGATGAGAAGCCATAGATTTCTTATCTATTTAGGTCTTATGCAACCATAAATTTAAAGTACTTTTTCACTTTAATTACAACCAAAACTATAAAATCAATACCATAAGCTTTAAACAAATGTAATATTGCAAATGATGCTGTTTGACAGAAGTTAGATATATTTACCCAGTATGATTATGGTATACATATGTTTTAGGGTTCCCCAGAGAAACAGAACCAATAAGGGATTAGATGATATAGATAGGTAGATAGATGATAGATAGATAGATAGATAGATAGATAGGTGATAGACAGATAGATAGATAGATATAGATAAATACATATAGAGATATAGATAGATATAGATTTATTATAGGGAAATGACTCATGTGATTATGGAGACTGAGAAGTCCCAAGATGTTGGTCAGCAAACTCAAACCAGGGGAGCTGATTGAGTAGTTTTAGCCCAAGTCTGAAGGCCTGAAAAGCAGGAAAGCTGATGGTGTTAGTTCAAGTCAAAAAGCTAGAAGGAAAGAGACCCAAGAGGAGTCAATGTTTCCATTTGAGTTCAAAGCAAGAAAAAGACCAACGTGCTAGCTGAAGCTATCTGGCAGTAGGACTTCCTTCTTACTTAGCCTTTTTGCTCTAGTCAGGCCCTCGATGGATTGGATAAGGCCCCCTTACCAGGGAGAGCAGTCTGACTTAGTCTACCAACTCAAATGCTTCTCTTACCCAGGAACACTTTCAGATACAGCCAGAATAATGATAGACCAAATGTTAGGGGGCCCTGTGGCCTAGTTTGGTTGACACACAAAATTAACCATCACCTTTTTTTTTTTTATCACTATTATATATTCAAACTATTCTAAAAACAAAACAAAACAAAAAATCAGCTTTTCCTTTTTCACATATCCTCATTTATGCATTAACTTGCTATAGTTCTTTCCACTTAGCCATTGGCTATTGGAGTAAAACTAATTATTGCCACTGATATTAATTTCTGTGCCTGCGGTTTTATATGAGTGTTCAATATGAGAGCATTCTACTATTAAAATAGTATCCAACTTATCCAGAATATACTTATACTTTTAACTATGCAAAATAAATATCATATAAATGAAAGAACAAAATGTAAGAAAAATAACATAGAAAATATGATACATGGATATCCAAGGGATACATAGAATGCAATTTAGAAATGAGTGATTAAGTATATATGTAGTATTAAATATGTTAGAAAGTCCTCAGAAGTAAATATATATACACACATACATACAAAAAATATATACATAAAAGCATGACAAAACAAATAGGAGCTAAGGACACTCTTTCATAAAAGGAAATTTGGAAAAAATGAAACAAATTACTTCATCACAAAATTATTTTAGTATCAAAAATAATTTATTCCATCAGTTTTTCTCTTTCTTCACCCTACTTTGTCCTTTGTCAAATAGTCAGCAAATTAAAAACTGTTTCTTACAAACTAATGCTCAACATTATCCACAGCATACTTTCACTATATATATAATATATATATATGTATATATGTACATCTATATATATACATATGCACACACGCACACGCACACACACACACATAAATTCACCATAGATATTGGATAAATAGAGATAGAGATGATAGATAGATAGATAGATAGATAGATAGATAGATAGATAGATGATAGATAGACGATAGATAGATAGACATAGACAAATAGGTAGATAATAGATTTCTGGCAAAAGATTTTTTCTAATAATTGTTTAGGGATATTTTTATCAGTAAACATTAGAATAAGAAATTAACTTTTATTTTAGATGGTATGGGAACAAGTAAATTTTTATTTCTTAAAATTTTCTCTTGTGGGTGGAAGCCCTCCTCCTTCTGATGAACCAGTTCACTTATCACCACCCTTACTGCTCTTTTCTAAGCTCATTTGAACCATGTCTGAGCCAAGTATGGAGGCTCTCAGCATTTCATTTATACTTTTTGAGTGATCTTTGAAAATGGAGGTAGGCCCTTTAAGTATTTTTTCCTTTGCCAGCTGGCACTGAAGCTTGGTCACAGGAAGGTCTAGAGAGGAAAGGGTTTTGCTTCTTGGTTTCAGTGTGCCCGCTTGGCTGACTTCTGCAGTCCCAGCTTCTCCAGCACCAGGCTCCTTCAGGGCCTGGCTGCCAGAAGCATCCAGTGGCCAGTGGCTTTCCCCTACTAGCCCTTTAGGTGGTTTTATGGCAGACTGGTTCTGGTGAAATCCCTCCTGTTCACAGCTTTCTCCTACAAATCAGGAGGCTGATTTCCATCAGTTCCAAAAGTCAACCGCTGCGAAATTTTATCACCAGTGGAATGCCACAGAGAATGCCACTTCTCTGCTGTCTGGTGACCTACAGGCTTTCTCCACGAAGGTCCGGATTTCAGCCTTGGGGAAATAGTGTCATGTACTTGAGTGTTTTGTCTCAGCCCTAGGGGTAATGGCTTGTATTTATGTAGTATAGTATAGGATGAGATAATATAGGGAGCTCCTGGGTGGCTCGGTCAGTTTGTCTGACTTTGGCTCAGGTCATGATCTCACAGTTCATGAGTTTGAACCCTGTGTTGGGCTCTGTGCTGACAGCTCAGAGCCTGGAGCCTGCTATGGATTCTGTGTCTCCCTCTCTCTCTACCCTTCCCTAGCTTGCTCTCTCTCTCAATCTTTAAATAAACATTAAAAATTTTTTAAGAAAGTATAGGATAGTATAGGATGGTGTAGTAGTGTAGTATAGTGTAGCATTGTATAGTATAGTACAGTACAGTGTAATGTAGTATAGTGTGGTATACTATATAGCATAGTATAGTGTAGAGTAGTGTAGTATATGGTACAGTACTGTTGTATAGTATATAGGATAGCATAGTATGGTGTAGTGTAGTGTATTATGGCATAATGTAGTGTAGTATACTGTAGCGTACTGTAGCATTGTGCAGTATAGGGTAGTATAGTGTTATGAAGTATAGTATAGTATAATGTAGTGTAGTCTAATACAGTGTAGTATATTGTAGTATAGTGTAGTGTAGTAGTATAGTGTAGTATTGTACTATAGTTAGTGTAGTATAGTATAATATTAATGTGTCCCCTCAAAATGTTGAGTCCTAACCCAAGTACCTCAGAATGTGACTATTTGTTGAGATAGAGACCTTAAAGGGATAATTCAGTTAAAATGAAACCCTTAGAGTCCCAGTAGAATCTCTGACTTGTATCTTCATAAGAGGAGTCAACATAGATACAGAAACACAAGGATCCATACACACAGAAGAAAGACCATATGAGGACACAGGGTAAAGCCAACCATCTGAAGGCCAAAGAGAATGGCCTCAAGAGAAACCAAACCTGTCAGGACTTTGATCTCAGACTTTCAGCCTCCAGAACCATAAGAAAAACAAAATTTGTTGTTTAAGTTACCAAATCTGTGGTATTTTGTAATAGTAGTACTATCAAACTAAAGTGGATATAATGTCCTATTACATTCCTTATATCTACTGTGTTCTTTAGAGTTCTTGTTAATTCTTACAAGCCAATCCCTTCTTATTCCAATCCCTAGTTATAGTTTAATGATTTTCTATTTTAGGTATGCCTGGGTGGCTCAGTCAGTTATGCCTCCAACTCTTGAGTTTGGCTCTGATCATGATGGGATTGAGTTCCCCAACAGGGTGCTGCATTGACAGTATGGAACCTGTATAGGATTCTCTCTCTCCCTCTCTCTATGCCCCTCCCCTGATCACACAGTCTCTCTCTCTCACACTTTCTCTCAAAATAAATAAACAATTAAAAATAATTTTCTATATTAAACTTTCCTTGTTCAAATTACTATGTGGTTTCTTTCTCTCTTAATTAGACTCATACTGAAGCAATATTCTAGCACACATAATTTATCAAACTCCCTAAATCACATAAAGCCCACCAGAGTGAAAATGAAAAGATTATAAAAATTTCTGAAATTTTCCTTATGGTATTATTATATGCCATAAGGATGGTATATATGGTACACCATTTCTTTATGGTATTATTATATTATGGTAACCATACCAAGAGCCTCAGACATGAGAGAAATTTTCTCTTAGGTATATCACAGTATCCACATAAACCCACATTTTCCATTTACATATATGTATCTTTATCACAACCCTTATTTTATTGCAAACATGTCCTTTTTTAATTTAAAAATATCGACCTTACATTTTGCTATTTTGTACCCATCAAACATTATAGACATTATCAAATAACCTAGTGAAATAAAGACCAATTATAACTACCACATTTTTATTAAGAAGTTAGATTATAGGGGTGCTTGGATGGCTCAGTCAGTTAAGTGTCTGACTCTTGACTTCAGTTCAGGATCTCACAGTTGTGAGATTGAGCCCCGCATAAGACTCTGCACTGGGTGTAGAGCCTGCTTAAGATTTTTTCTCTCTCTCTCTCCCTCCCTTCCCTGTGTGCTATCTCTCTCAAAAAATAAATAAAATTTTAAAACTTAAAATTAAATAAAGAAGTTAGATTTTAGTAACATGTGGCTTGCCACTCATGATTAAGTCATTTATTAAATTCCCATTATTGTCCTGTGAATTCTGGATAAATAGGTGTATATAGGGAAATGCATACAGTTCCTATTACAGCTGATATGTAAATAAATTATTATGATGCAAATGAGAACAGGACTATAGTTGAAGAAGTTTGAATAAAATTTTATGGAGAATAGAGAGATTAGTTCATACTGGTATGGTCTGGTAAGACCAGAGCCACAGCACAGGTAGTATATGAATGTACTCTTAACTCTCAGTAATAGATTACCAAAGTGGGAAGAGATAGGGAAAGTCAGCATTGACAAATGAATAATATTTTTAAAATGTGGCAAATTCTGGCATTAGTGAAAAATCAAGTATGAATAATAGGTCTCCTGATTGGCAATGTGAAGAAGATAACTTAAAATAAATTATAAAATATTCATGTGAATATAGGCTTTCTGTTCTATCAATATTACAGTAGAAAAGATTTCATCAAGCTTTGCTCACATCGTGTTCTATTTGGAAGTGTGGCGTGAGCTAAGTAACCACATTCTCAAGGCTGTCTGAGAAGACATAATACTAATAATAGAAGGCTGTACCATGGTATGATAAAACAAGTTTTCATGCTCACAAAGTACTCCTTCAGCTTATTTAGGAGATAATTTTTTTTAATGTTTTATTTATTTCTGTGAGAGAGAGAGGAGAGAGAGAGAGTGTGTGAGCATGGGAGGGTCAGAGAGAGAGAGAGATACAGAATCCAATGTAGGCTCCAGGCTGAGCTAGCTGTCAGCACAGAGCCCAACGCGGGGCTCGAACCCACTAACTGTGAGATCATGACCTGAGCTGAAGTCAGACGCTTAACCAACTGAGCCACTCAGGAGCTCCAAGGAGATAATTTCTTAAGTTCTGCTGGAAACAGAATTTATCACTTTACATCAAATACTTCAGATCTTTTTTTGTTTATTTTGCTTTGTTTGTTGGTTTAGTTGACAAAATTTAATAAATGTCACATGGCCACTGGTACCGGAGATAGAGCTGTTAACAAGATAACAGTCATATCTTTGTGGAGTTTATAATCTAAAAGAGAAGAGAGCGCTTTAACAATACAAGTATGTGAATGCTACTAGGAAACATGGAATGTTAAGAAGGATACTAAATCTTAGTTCCTTAATTCCTTCCTTCCCATATTACTAATTTACTCCCAAACTCCAAAAGTCATTACATAATCATCAAATTCCACTTCTGGCCAATATAGAATAATAGAAAACTGTCCTACAGAATTTGCCACATTCTAGAATTTGATAATTGCATCCCTGAGTGGTTAACAATTTTATCTGAGCTCTGTAACTTCTTTCAATGGCAATTAGATCTAGAGGCTATCTGTTTGTTTCATTAGTTATTTATTTGCAGAATATTTTACAGATGGTAGCAAATACCTCTTATCATGTCGTACTTGAAAGCCCATAGGGCTTGTTGTTTCTTTTTATTTTGGTAAGATTGGTCATTTAAAGTTTTAGGTTTAAAGTTTTTCATCAGTTTTTTATCTAGGAATTTTCTCAGCCGTTGATAATCATTAAATATATTGTCTTCTTAGGGATTATAAAATGGTCATATTCTATGATTTTTCTTCATTTATTAGCTGTTAATCTTTCATTAAATATTTCCACATTCAAATTTGATTTTGTATAGGCAGTATTTTACAGGAATAAAGACTAAGTATTTTATTATCTCCTTTTATTTACAAGTATTCAGATAATAAGTTAATCTCCTAGCAATCTCCAAGAGTGTCAAATGAGTTTTTTTTAAATATTGAATTATGGTGTAGATTTTAGTATTTTTCTGTTTTTCAATAAACTGCAGTTGTTTTTATGTTTATGCTCAACTTGTACCATTTTTTGTCCAGAGAAAGCCCTCTCAAATTGGCTTCTATCATTTTTTTCCCTCAGAAGAAAGGAAAACATTTTCTTTTATCTTCCAGTATTTTTTAATGTTTATTTATTTGAGAGAGAGAGCATAAACAGGGTAGGAACAGAGAGAGAGGGAGACAGAGAATCTGAAGTGGTCTCCGGACTAACTGTAGAGAATCTGATACAGGGCTAGAACTCACAAACATGAGATTATGACCTGAGCTAAAGTAGGACTCTTACAGACTGAGACACCCAAGCTCCCCTATCTTTCAGTAATTTTAGAAAAAATTTTATTTCCAGCATTTTGAACAGGAGTCCATATTTTGGGGGGCATTGATTGTTTGTTTCTTTTAAATTCCAGTTGGTTAACATACAGTGTAATATTAGTTTCAGGTATAGAACTCATTAATTTATCATTTGCGTACAATACCCAGTGCTCATCAAAAGTGCATTCCTTAGTATCTATTACCTATTTCACCCATCTCACACCCACTTCCCCTCTAGCAACCATCAATTTGACCTGTACAGTTAAGTCTGTTTTCTGTTTGTCTCTTTATCTCCCCTCCCCATGTTCATTTGTTTTGTTTTATAAATACCATGTATAAATGAAATTATATGGTATCTGTTTTTTCATGACTGACTTATTTCACTTACCATTATACTCTCTAGTTCCATCCACTTTGTTGCAAACCACAGGATTTCATTCTTTTTTATGGCTAAGTTATATCCATACATATAATGCGTGTATGTATATATATGTGTAGACATATTACATTTTCTTTATCTATTCATCAGTCTATGAACATTTTGGCTGTTAGCATAATTTGGGTATTGTTGAAAGTGCTGCTGTAAATATTGGGTGCATGTCTTCCTTCGAATCAGTACTTCTGTATCCTTTGGGTAAATATGTAGTAGTGCAATTACTGGATGTTAGGGTAATTCTATTTTTAACGTTTTGAGGAAGCTCCATACTGTTTTCCTGAGTGGCTGCACAAGTTTGCATTCCCACCAACAGTGGGAAATCTCTTTGCAACACACATCTTCTTCTTTCTCAGATAAAGGTTTGCATATTCTGATGTGCCTAGGTGGCTCAACAGGTTGTGTCCAACTTTGGCTCAGGTCATGATCTCATGGTTTGTAAGTTTGAGCCCTGTGTCAGGCTCTGTTCTGACAGCTCAGAGCCTGGAGCCTGCTTCAGATTATGTGTCTTCCTCTCTCTCTCTGCCCCCCCCCCTTCTCATGTCTGTCTCTCTCTCAAAAATAATAGTTAATTTTTTTTAAAAGGTTGCATATTCTACCCAGTTCTGCCTTATTTATTTGTTTGTTTTGCCAAATTATTTATCCTGGAATTCAACTCACAAGAGCCTACATAAATGTTCCTTGTTCCTTTTCATGACTTTATGGTTGAGCAGATGCACTAGAGTTCATTCAAACAGTCCTATGTGATGATCTCTGGGGTGAAACATTTATTTGCAATAAATGAAAATTTTCCAAAAAAGGGATTTCAATGTAAAGCATCTCCTTTTCTTGCCCCCCTACCTGATTAGTTCCCATCAACTTGGTTTATTAAAACTAGCTTTCCATTTCTTGAACATGTTCCAGACCTTTACAAGTACCTCTGAGACTTTTTCCTCTGAATCTCTTCTTATATTTACATGACATTTCATGTATAAACCATTATATAAGACTCACCACCCTGCATGATGCTAACTACCCCCCCTACCTGATTAGTTCCCATCAACTTGGTTTATTAAAACTAGCTTTCCATTTCTTGAACATGTTCCAGACCTTTACAAATACCTCTGAGTCTTCTTCCTCTGAATCTCTTCTTATATTTACATGACATTTCATGTATAAACCATTATATAAGACTCACCACCCTGCATGATGCTAACTACTTTTCTTCTCTGTTTCAGCTAATAGACTGTGAGAACTTTGAAATTAGAGTCTTTACCTTCATGTTCTTATTACTAACCTAGGTCCACAGTTAAAATTGTTGAATAGATTGATTAAAAACAAAGTGACAATCGGGGTGCCTGGGTGGCTCAGTTGGTTAAACGTCTGGCTTTGGCTCAGGTCATGATCTCATGGTTTGTAGGTTCGAGTGCTGCATGGGGATCTGTGCTGACAGCCAGCTTGGAGCCTGGAGCCTGTTTTGGATTCTGTGACTCCCTCCCTCCCTGACCCTCCTCTGTTCACTCTCTCTCTCTCTCTCTCTCTCTCTCTCTCTCTCTCAGAAATAAATAAAAAACGTTAAAAATTTTAAAAATAAATAAATAAATACAAAGTGACAAATCAACTTAAAAATTCCTTTAAGTAATTCCTACTCTTACACTAAAATGTTAAGGAGTAACATCATTGAAACTAACATTTATCAGTTCATGAAAGAAGAAATGATTGTTATACTTTCAATAGACTTTTCAATAAAGATATTAAGGCGCATTTGTAAATTCTCACAATTCTCAATATTCTATCTGACATTCCCAATATTATATTCATTTCTACTCATGTGAAACAGAAAGCTCTTTTTATTAATTAATAGGGAACTACATATGAAACATTAGCAGGAAACACGTGCTTGGTTAGCCCAAGGCTTTATCCTTTTACTGTTATCAGAGTGCCAGATCCATTCCAGTCATGAATTTATAAAAGGAAGGGTTTGTAAGAACAACTTGTAGGCCATGTCATAGTTCACATTTGACTCTTTTTTTTTTAAATTTAATTTTATTTATTTTGAGAGAGACAGGAGTTGGGGGCAGAGAGAGGGAGAGAGAGAATCTCAAGCAGGCTCTGTGCTATCAGCACAGAGCCCAATGTGCAGGCTTGATCCCACAAACTATGTGACTATCACCTGAGCCAAAATCAGAGAGTCAGAGGCTTAACCAACTGAGCCACCCAGGTGCCTGTAGTTTTAAGGTCAGCACAATACTTTTCTCAACCTGTCTCACTCTCACTCACCATCAAAATTTTCTCTTTTACCTAAATGGCTCACAGCACAAACATGCGATGTTTCCCACTTACAGGTTTCTCCCTTATTTTCTGAAGCTTTTCAGAAATGTTTTAACTCCTCTCTTCTACATAGGAATGTTTTAAATTAACTTTTTCCCAGCATGGTAAAGTTGAAAAAAAAATACAATCTGTAGAATCATATAATTTCATCTCATGCTCATCAAAAACCTAAGCAATGAAAAGGACCTCATATCTTACTCTTACTGCATAATCTCGGTAAGACATGTTGTCAATTTACCACAAGTCATTTATTTAGTGTATAAAAATCAATTGTCTGATAAGTTTTATTTTGTCTAAATGAATATTTCTACCTCTAATTGAGTTAGTCATGTTTCTTGTTTTTTAAGCATTATTACTCTTATTTCAAATACACAAATATTTATAAATATTTTGTACCTCACTACATCACACATTAACTGTTCTCAAGGTATCAAAGATTAGCATGCGTTTTACCACTGTTAAATGTGGCATAGTTTGTGTTCTTATCTGCCTTCCTCCCTCAATATCACCCACTTAGTATCCACCCACCACTCCTTCACCACTAAAAACTTTTTTAAATAGACTTAAAAGTATAGGTAAATACACATTCTATTGTTGTATCACAAATATATAACGAAGTCAGGATCTTTAACAAAGGAATATAAATCACACCTACCAAATTAATGTTCTGTGGGTTTTGATAGAATTGTTTTTATAACTGTCACCAAAAAATACTAATAAAGTAACTGCAGACTCTTATGAGAAACACAGATTACATTTCATGTCACTGGAAATAATAATATTACTAAATTGCTTAGATATCATTCAAAAGTTTAGTATTAAAATGTAAAGACTTTGTCTCTAAAAGAGATGTGAAATTTCAAAATAATGTTTAAAAGTACATAGAGAAATATGTTGAATAATTTTTCTAGCTATTTAACTTTTATAAATGATAGCAACAATGCAGATTATAAGCTATATAAAACATATTGATGTATATAACTTTCCATGTAGTCAGCAGATAACTTATACTAAGGATATGTTAATATTAATATATCAATTAATAATATAAATATTGATAGTTGTATTAGTATTTATAGATCGGTTGATATAAATACTTTATTACAAAACACTAATAATAAAATTTCAGAATAGTTTTCTTTTAGAACTCTGTACTTCATAAATTGCTTTTGTTTTAGTTTGTGGTTATTTTTAATCTCTTTCATAAGTAATCTAGACACTCTAATAACTTGACATGCAAGTTTAACTTCTTATGATACTCTTTACCATATTTCTCTTCATCAAAATTTCAGAGAGACATTATATAATAATTTACAAATAAGATAAAGTCTCACTGATTTAAAAATACATTCACAAATCACAGTACACAGGCAGAATTCTTGAAAAAATTAAAGACATTTTAATTGTACAATGTGTTTTTACCTATGCATTAATTGGACTTGATTTCTCTGTATAAATCCAAAATCTGAGGATATCTGACCATTGCGTAAGGTGTATCCCACCCTAAATGTATAAAAGTAGTGTGTAGCTCCTAACCTGGAGCTCTTCCTTGGTTTAATTCAAGTAAGAAAGCCTTGCTCTCTCTGAGTGCAATCTTTTCTTGGCTTACATCCTTTTACTACTAAGATGGCAGACTTGACTCCATCCGTTAAATAACCAAACAGTATGTGCTACATATATGGATAAGCCAGAGTCCTGGTAGAAAATAAATGTCATATTCTAAGTGGGTAACTCAAGGAAAGTTAATTATAGTTAAGAGCCATTTACAAAGATGGGGCATTTACAAAGAAATGAACACAGTAACTGGTTGGTAGCAAGAGAAAGGAAGCGTTAACTATCACTCCTGAGTTCGAAGGTACAAAATAAAGGTTGTTTGCCAGAACCTCAAGAGTGTGGCTGAACAGAGAAGGACAAGTTACAGAAGCTGTGACCTTCAGCAGAGAAGCACAACCAACCCACAACAAACTATCAGGGGGAACAAATACCCCAACTTCACTTTTCTCTCAGACTCTGACCACCTCCTCCTTCTTCTTCTTCCTCTCTTCTTCTTCTTTTTTTATTTTTTAAAAGAGCATGCTCATGAGCAGGGAGGAGTAGAGGGAAAGAGAGAATCCTAAGAAGGCTCCATACCTATCTCAGAGCCCCATGCAGGACTCAGTCTCATGACTGTGAGATCATGACCTGAGCTGAAATAAAAAGTCGGACGCATAACCACGGAGCCACCCAGGCATCCCAGCAAACTCTGATATTCTGTAAACGCTTCCCATTAGTTGAGCACTACCAGGAACCTAAAAGCAAAAGAGGCCTCTATGCAACCCAACGCAATCAGTGCCTTTCAGGTAGGACAGAAAGGGCCTCAAAGTATTCTGGAGGGACAAAAGAAAGGTAAGTAGTATGATATTCTAATTGATAACTATAAAATGGTAACCAAATGAAAATATTCACTGGGTTATAAGTACTTTTATTATAATTTTATAGTAGAAATATAACCCTGTCAATCTCTTCTAATTTATTATTCTTCATGTACTTATCACCATTTGCAATAAAACATATTTTACTCATTTATTTTGTTATTCTTTTGCCCTCAGAATGTAAATGCTATAGGGCATAAATTTTTCTGTTTTATTCACTGCTGTATTCCCAGAACCCTGAATACTGCTTGGCTTATAGTAGATATTGAAATAGTTTTGGAATGAATGCAATGGAAAATATAGAGTCATTTTAATGCAAAAGCTGTAACTTAATTAAAATTAAAACCTGTTAAAGAAGTACATGCATATGATAAAAATACTTCACATATAAAGGACTGGTTAGGGTTTTTATTCATGTTTGAAAACTGCTTGAGTTTACAAAAGGCATGAAAAATAAGGGATTATTTTTTACATTTGAATTTCTCCACAAAGATTAATTTTCAGCTGTAGTAAGTGCCAACTATTACTCTACTCATTTTGCAATAATTAATCTGTCTTTGTCTTCAAGTTCGAAAGATAACAGTATATTTTGTAGCTCTTTTCCAAGTAGTTCTAATTGATCAATATAGTGCATTTATTTTTAAAGACACCTGGAAGATAAGTCTACTGATAGGTGTAGGAAACTCTATACAAAGAAATTACTATAAAAAGTACACTAAAGCAAAATGTGTGGCATGGCATCTTCTCACATGGCTTGATCGTTTGTTATCCAGCTGGTATCTGAATGTGCTTATCAGGAAAGAAAAAGGAAAAGATTGACAGTCTTCTAAAATCTTAGGACTGAGAGGGGTTCTGTCACTTGCCAGCTGTTTGACTTTAAGAGTTGTTACACTGTCCCTAGACTTCAGATTTACTGTCTACACTATGAGAGTAATAGTATATATTTCTTTGAGTTGTGCAGATTACAAAGGATAATGTATATAAATCATGCTGGCTTCCCATTACTCTGTTTTGCAAAGCATTTCTTTGGCCCATAAGCTTCTGAGACCTATTCTTTGGTACTCAAGAGCCAAATCATACAAATCTTTAAGTGCTCATATGAGGAACTTAAGAAACAAAACAGATGCATATATGGTAAAGGAAGGATAAATAAGATAAAAACGGGGGGGGGGGGGCGCAAATCATAAGAGCCTCTTAGATCCAGAAAACAAAATGAGGGTTGTTGGGAGAAAAGAGGGTAGGGGATGGGCTAAATGATAGACGGGCATGAATGAGGGTACTTGTTGAGATGAGCACTGCATGATCCATGTAACAGATGAATCACTAAATTCTACTACTGAAACCAACGCTACATTATATGTTAACAAATTTGCATATAAATAAATAAATAAATAAGGCACTAAATTAAAATCAACCCAACAATGACCAATTCTTAGTTATTCCACATGCACTTTGCCATATCTTCACAAGAATTTAGTCAATGTAGTTGGAACTACTTTTATGTTATCTCCAACTGTAACCTCTAAGCTCAAACACTGAGAGTCTAAGGTACATGAAGTATAGTAATTTAGATATATAGCTTCTACATTTTATCTATCTTTTACCTATTTCATGCTCTTTTTTCCTTTCCAACTTCAGAAAGTGATAGTAAAGGATGGAATGTCTTGGTTTGCTGTTTATAATTTCTTATTAACATTCTGTTATAACAAATAAGTCTCCCGCTGCTTTCCTGTTTCAAGAAATGAGGGGGTAAGTCACTGCAATTAGTCTTCCTCGTAACTCTTGGTTAATCCACCATCCTATCCAAAATACTATTGTATCATGTTTCTATTCATTATGACTTTGGACTAGAGGGACGGATACGTTAGATCTTTTACACATTTGTTATTTCTTTCAAAACTGTCTGGTTTATTCAAAGTTGCCTATATGTACTCTTCTCAATTTACATAGAGATAAAATATATGCAGAAAATTATGAACAGATGTGTGCTTAATACAACACTGATTTATTTGATAAATATTTATTGAGTGTCTAATATATAAGCCAGAGACTATTTTGATGCTTGGGATACATCAAAAAACAAGTTGACAGACATCGCTGCCTATATGAAAATTGCAGTCTAGAAAAGTTAGATAATTGTTCACCTCTGCAGAGAAATACATATGTATCTTTAACAAACAGAGATCTATACTTCCATCTAGGTCAAGAGAATAATTGATTTATAAAAAGCATTCTTTCCGCACTTATTTTAATACAGAATATTATCTAAAATACAGACCATGTATGTAGGGCAGAGATTCCTAATCAAAGTGAAATAATCTGTGACACTGGTTTATTGAATGTTAGCCAAATCCATAAAGAGGAGCAAGGTAAAAAGAAAGAAAGTGCATGCGTGAAGCACAAAGTACAGAGGAGGCATCCTGAACTGAAAATGGGTAACATAAGAAAAAACAATCTATGAACTAGATCAGAGCCAAAGTATCTTCACAAAATGTGCTGACCATCTTGGCAATTGTCAAACATACCATTATATTTTATTCACTTTTATTTTATTTTTTTAAAATGTTTTATTTATTTCTAGGAGAGAGAGAGAGAGACAGCGTGAGCAGGGGAGGGTCAGAGAGAGAGGGAGTCACAGACTGAAATAGGCTCCAGGCTCCGAGCTGGCTGTCAGCACAGAGCCCGACGCGGGGCTCGAACCCACGAACCGCGAGATCATGACCCAAGCGAAAGTTGGACACTTAATCGACTGAGCCACCCAGGCGCCCCATTTTATTCACTTTTAAAATCCAGTGACTCAAAGGAGGTTGACTAAAGAGAGACAGGGCTACATGTACAAGATTTACTAAGATTCTCATTTCCATCATACCATACTGGTCATATCTGGAGGCAGTAGACCTGGTCCATTAAAAGGGACCTTACCACATAAGGCAGACAGGACAGAACAACAATGAATGATTATGTCAGATTATTCTGTTTATTATTATGGGTAAGGAAAAATATTTCTGCTATTTTATTCTCCTATATTCATCATTGATTTCGTCTTCAATAAACAAGGATACTCCATATAGCCATTATTTAAATGCAGCCAATTGAATAACCACTATGTATAACTTGCATTCTTACTGGATATTATGAACTGGCACATCGAAAGACACACTCCTCATAAACTACACAGGATCCTTCATCTGCGCTTATTTCCAAATACTTTCTTACTATAAGTACATTATAATTTTGAAAATACCCATACTTTTTTCTTGAAAATAAATGACTGAAAGGAGAGTGCTCATCCACAAAACAATGGAGTCACAACTATAACAAGATTAATTCGTTTCATTTCACCAAGTCTCACCAAGAACCACGAAGAATAGAACTGACACTTCTTAAACTGAAAAAAAAAAAAAAAGTTACTCTTGCACCAAACCCCCCCCCCTTATTTCTCTTGGGAAACAATAGGGAAACTTTACATGTAATGAATCTGAAGCTAAAAATGAAAGAACATGGCTAACCTTTCTAAAACAATTGTCTCTCCTAAGGGTCTGGTTCTGCTTCTGTGATCATATAATTTTCATGTTGTTTTATGCATTCCCCATGGCTGAATCAACTACAATATCATTGCATATTAAAATTTCAACATAGAAACACACATTTAAATTCTGTGCTTGATACAAAAGTCATGAAGAGACTGGAGGCAAGTTGGAGAAACAACTGAGTTTAATAAAGAGATCAATATAGCCGAGCAGACACATTACAGCCCTACTTACCAAGACTTTTCATACACACACAAAAGGAACAACAACAACAACATCAAAAATCCCCAGTTCTCTCAGAATGCTTTTAGTGAAAGAGTAGATATCCTTATGAAGTGATAAAACATCATTATTTCTATACCCCTCCTATTTTTGAAATAATTTTAATCTGGTTTACATAGTTTTGACAGTCCACTAACTCTCAAAAATAAGAATGCACAATATATAAATTGATTCTTAAAAATTCTTATCATTGATTTGTGCATTTATGTAAATTTCTACTAAAAATGAATTTATTATGAATGTCATCTGAAAATCATACTTCAGATAATGGGTAGAGGAAAAAGTCAGTCTTTCAAGAGTATCTGTTTTACCCAAGTCTATACACTCACTGGTAAAACAAACATTACCCTTTCCTCAGAAATTATGTAGAAAGTTATTATTTAAACAGCTATTTTATTCAAAAATAAATGTCATTCCAAATTGTGACTACCTCACTTCTTCAACAACCAAATCTATGTTCATGCTACATGTGCACGAGCGCACACACACACATGATAGTGGTTTAAGGTAATTAAAATTTTTATTATATTTATAGACCTTAAAACTTTTCAACTATTCAGCAATTAAATATATATCCAGATGGCCAACAGACACATGAAATGATGCTCAGCATCCCTCCTCATCAGGGAAATACAAATCAAAACCACACTGAGATACCACCTCACGCCAGTCAGAGTGGCTAAAATGAGCAAATCAGAGAACTCGAGATGCTGGCGAGGATGTGGAGAAACAGGCACCCTCCTACACTGTTGGTGGGAATGTAAACTGGTACAGCCCCTCTGGAAAACAGTGTGGAAGTTCCTCAAAAAATTAACAATAGAACTCCCCTATGACCCAGCAATAGCACTGTTAGGAATTTACCCAAGGGATACAGAAATGCTGATGCATAGGAGCACATGTACCCCAATGTTCAAAGCAGCACTCTCAACAANGATGAATGGATCAAGAAGATGTGGTTTATCTATACCATGGAATACTACATGGCAATGAGAAACAATGAAATCTGGCCATGTGTAGCAACATGGATGACCTTGAGGGTATTATGCTTAGCGAAATAAGTCAGGCAGAGAAGGACAAATATCATATGTTTGCATGTATAGGAGGATTAGGAGGAACTTAACGGAGGACCATGGGGGAGAAGAAGGGGAGAAATGATGGGGGAAAAGGAGAGAGGCAAACCATGAGAGACTCTTGAATGCTGAGAACAAACTGAGGACTCATGGTGTGGGGGGGAAAGGGGGGGTGGGCATGGAGGAGGGCACTTGTGGGGATGAGTACTGGGTGTTATATGGAAACCAACTTGACAATAAACTATTCGTAAAAAAAAAAATAGTAAAACAAATGATATTTTAAAAACAAAAAGAGAACATTTGATATCATGGTTCCCAAGTGCCAAGAGGTTATTTTCCATAACTGTAAGAAACATTTCTTTCAAAATACAACATCAAAGAGAAACTTGGATAGTTGGAAAATTCGCTGATTAAGAAGATACTATTTTAAATGCTTCACTTCCATGCTTACTTATACTTCAAGTTAGACATACTTGAAGTATATAACCCTTTTAAAGGAAGAAACTAAGTTAGCCTACTATGTCTCAAGTCAAAGGATGTAAGTCCTTTTTTAAGGTAGATGAATATTCCATCCTGAAAAATTACCCAAGGTCAAGTCTGAGAAACAGTAACTGAGAAATTAAACATTTTCATGAATAACTTTCAATTGGGTTTTCCGAAAAATCACAATTTATGTCTATAATCACTATAGGTGGTTTTTATTAGCTATGATAAAAAAAATGCAAAATTAAAATATTCTCCCAAAACAACTGGACCTCAGAGAATATATCCACAGATCGTATTGTGAGAAAATATTGAATTGAAACCTAAAGCTCGTGGTAGTGATTGTCTCTGAATTACAAATTATCTCTCAGGAAGTCTTTATTATTGATAACATTTTCCTGGAGATACAATCAAAATAAAAATTCTAAACTTACGAAATGTCCTAGACCTCTGTTTTCCAGAATATGTCTTCAGACTGATTAAGACTATCTGATGAAAATAACCATATTAGATAGCAAGTCAATCTCATTGTAATAACAATAAAACATTTAAATATTCATATCTGTACTTGTATATGGCCCATGGCAATTTTATAACTATTTATAGTTTTTACTAATGCATAATTTAGGGCATGCAAAATATTTCTTGGAACTAGCCTCTTGGTTTTTTTTTTTTTTTTTTTTTTGGCTATTTAGAATGATATCTAGTAGTTTCATTCCTATACATAATTTTCACCTGCTTGAATTATCTAGATAATTGAAGTCAAAGGTCATTTTTGGTTTCAATATCCAGACAATTTATGCATAGATTCAACTGCTGTTAATTTATAGCAGAGAAATAAAATGTGTTTTTCAAAATGTATAATGGCATATGAGATTCAATCTGTGGCTGTACATGTATCTTAGTGCACTCCCAATACTATTTTGTGAACCTTGATAAACATTGATTGGTGGTCTCACCTACCTGCCACATATGCACTACTTTTTGTTATATGGTAGGAAGAAAGAATTTGTTCAATACCACAAGAAAACCATATACACAACCATTATGCACACAAAAATGTATTTGCTTAAATTTATATCTAAGCCTACCTTAATTGTCTCATTTCTGTTCTCCTGTCTTGAAATTACATGCAGATGATTTGTTACATAAAAACCTTTGCATTGTGTTTTTATTAGAAAATATGCTCAAAAGATATTCAACATAGCTTTAAGAACTAGAATACTAATTCTTTTTTACATTGCATTGCTGTCAACAGCAATATCAGGGCAGAGCTACACAGAAAATGATTCAACCTCCACAAGCTGCCAGTGTGAATACTATACACCACATTCATAAATATGAAGACTGAAAGTATCATTATTCAATGTCCCAGAGAAAATGAAAACACGAGATTTTCCAGGATTCATCCCTTTTGTGGAATAATTTAATTTAATTTTATCATATATATTACTTTCTCTTAGCAAAGACCTGTTTAAAATCTTTTGATTTCATAAAACAATTGAATATTGAATCAGCATGCAAGAAAATATTCAGATACATTCTTTTTTGCTTTTTTGTATCCCTATTAAAGCATTGATGTTATGGCGTGCAAAACAGGGAGCTATAACTTCAGCTCCAATTATCATCATTTGATCATTGTTCTTTAAAAGCCTTAAATAATAATTAAGAATATTTTATAAAATAGTTAATTGTTCTGTATGACAAATTGGGTAATAATATGTTCGGTAAAGAGAGACTCCATATATATGTGTATAATAGGAACAACAGGGCACATAGAAGTCAAAAGGTTATTATTTTTTTAAAAATTCCATATTCTCATGCAAAATCTGATAGTCTTTATTGATGGACAATGTCATAAAGCCATCACTGTGTTTATAGACATTTAATTGAAGACAGCATAAAACGATAAACTAAGAAACATGCATGGTTGACTCCTCCAATTCAAACCATAAATCATACTGATGTTCAGACAAGTCGCCCAGACACAAATTCTGATGATAGATGAACCATTTAACTTTGATTTTTGAAAGCAATGAGCTTGCTAGCAATACCTCACACTGACTAATACCACATATGGTCATATAAGAACTCATCAAAAATCCATTTTTCCCTTGTGTGGATGCTAAAATTATCTTCTAAATGATCATTATTAAAAGTATGCAGTGTGTAACATCTTTCTAATGTGCATAGCTGGATTCAATGTCTACTTGCTTCAGTAAGCAATGATTTTATCCCTATTTCTGTCTTAAAAATTCTTAAAATAAAATAGAGATAAAATAGTGTGTAAAATTAATAAGTGAAAAACAGTATAAGCCAGTTAATTGAAAAATGTAGAAAGGAAACATCTTAAATTTCTTATGATATTGATTATTTTTCTGTGGTCACATATACATCAGAGTATACACAAATCTTGTATCTAATAATTTCATCACACATCATCCTAATAATCAATATGTCACAAAAAAAATAAAACTTCCTCCTTGTAGTCATTTTCCAATTTTCAAATTCCACGTAAAGGAAACACAAACATATGAGCTGTCCTTAATGATTTCTGCAATATATATTTTTAAAACAGTTTGACTAATTTAATTTTTATTCAACTTAAATATATTACTTTCCTTGAATACCAGGAAGAAGCTTTATCTCACTTTTAAAAAGTTTACAGTATACACTGTTAAATTAATCTTTTAGAAGCATTTAGTGCATTCTGAACTATGATTATCGAAAAAATGTTAGCATATAGTTTAGGATAAATAAAATGAACTATTTGAGAATGTTTTAATATTCATGTATGTGCTCTTTAAAATTGACTAGACATGTAGTAAAATAAGCATTTAAGAGCAGAACAATTTTGTGTTTCTGTATTATAAGAAACAAAAATGAAGTAGTGAATATGGAAAATTCTTGCACATTCTAAATCAAATAATACCTTGCTAAATAATCAGAATTAACCTCATTTAACTGAATTGCATACTTCAATCCACAGAGCACAGATTAAACATCTGTGTGATACGGATGAACACCTCTTCAGCACTAGAAATTTATTTTTAATCTATATAAAATATTAATTTTGTTGTCAGTAATATCACATGTAACCTTTTTTAAAATACTGTAAAACTTTCTCGGAGGTTGAGATATATAATTAGAACACAGTTTTAACTTATGATTTACAAAGAGAAGATAATATTACGCCACGCACACTTCAGGCTCCAGCTGGTGGCTCTCTCCAACTAGCCTAAGCCGAATATTTGCTCAGGAGTCAACATTTTAATGCAGGGCCAAAGGATCAGAAATTTCCTCTGGGACTTGTTTAGCTGTGTAGCACAATGTCAGATTTGGGGTCTTGTTAGTAAGCAGTATTAGGAGGATATAGTTTTGGCATAACTGATAGTCTTTAAAATTCATTAAAATAGCCTGTTTCATTTTTCTCCTCTGTTATCCGAATGCGATCTGCCATACTTAAAGGGGCTTTTGTTATCAACCTCACAAAAGATTTGAAATTAAGCTAATAGATTTGAGAGCTTTGAAAGTAAGAACTTTGTAAGATTGAGTCCAAGAATGTAAACTAATATTGCCTGTTTTCAAAGGCAATTGAACTCGTCCCAAATCCCCATCAAAACATTAGAACGTGCCGTTCTTCACACAGCAGTGTTCATTCAAATGATGTTCTGGCATGTTGTCCTACTTCAGGCCTTTGCCAAATCAAATTTTTGCATGACCAGGACAAGATCAGAATGCACCCCTTCTACTGTTTTTGTGGTACCATACAGCAGTAATAAATGAAAGAGCAGTGATATTTAGATGGATGAGTTGTGTGCCAGGAAGAGAAAACTACCAAACAAGGACCTAAAGCGATCCCCTGTCTTCACATGCTTGATTTCATTCCTTAATTAGAGCCATTAATCAATAGGTATGAGATATGAGGCTTTAGAAAGGCTTGGTGACACGACACCTTGCCACCTGTCAAAATTACAGCTTTCTGTTCATGCACCATCCCTCAAATAGTTATTTTCTGCAAGCCTGGCTGCATCCCACAATTCATTATTTACTATATAGTTCTATCCCAGTGCGATGTCAGAAGATAACCCATTGATGATAAGTAATGTTTTACATTGAATGGTTAATACTCGTGTGTGCGCGCACGCGTGCACACATGAACACACACACGCACACACTCTTGTTTTGTAGTTAAAATTTTCAAATATATGACCTTTATCCCTGGTTGGCACACTTGCACTATATTAAAACAATAATTTCTCACTAATTAAACATTTTATTTTTTTAAAAATGTATATTATTTTCTAAGGTAACGGAGGAGAAAAATTTCTATTTAAAGAAAAAATAAATCTAGCAATGTTCACCATAGAAAAAATTACCTATTACTATGTAATATGTAACCTCACAGGAGGATGTTAAAGGATCAAAGAGGAAAGCAATTAGGTGCATCTAAAAAGTGGAAGGCCATTCCAAATTAAAAGTATTTCTGAAGGAGATAACAATATAGTGAAAATGATAACATACGTGGGTAATTTTTTTTCTTGGAAACGTAGTTTTTGAAAAACAGGTCAATATTCAAAATCCATGCCAGTTTGCCATAACATGTAATCTCTGTTAATATAGCTACAAAATGGATTGTTACAGACAAGCTTTCATAGAATCCTGCAGAGAAACAGCGAAGGTCCAACTCTGCTTTTTACTCAGAATAGAATTGTGACCCTCAATTAATTTTTCCTAACGAATACCAACAACTATCAGATAGCTCTCAATCACAAATGACCTTGGCATAATTTAAACCTTGAATGAAAGAGTAGAAAAAGACTACATTTCACTAGTCATTCCTTGTGTCACCCAATCCCTATACACTATTTAATATAATTGCATTCTATTCAATATTAGTACAATACCTATCCTCTGAATGTCATGACAGCAGCCCCTCTAATTGATGCTATGCCTGAAAAAGTACCTTTCTCATATTAACTATTTAAAAATATCTATGATTTCACCTGCTTGTTAGAAATTTGCACAGTAACTAATTTAAAACTGGTCTTATATATAGACATTGCACAGGAAATGATTGTTTCAAATGAGAAACATCGCATCATCTACAAAAGAAATCATCCCCTAAATTACTGACTTGCTGCATACTGTCTTCTGTAATGTTGCTGATCTCTCCAATGTTTCAAGATATTGCCTGGATTGGCTGAAATGACATACCTTAAATTATAACAGAAGCAGCATAAGCAGTAAGTAAAGTAAACCATGGAGGCAAGAGACGAAAATATGAATTAGAAAAGCATTTGTATATACTATTTATGACAAGTGGTCACAGATGGCTTAATAAATGAATCACATATTCTGCTCACTTAGATTTCTCTTTAATTACACAAATATACATAACACATAAAATATTATGTGCAATATAGGAAACAATGGGAAAAAATCCAAGCATTATTATACAACTTGAGAATTTTGTTAGTGAAAAAGTTATGTGGGTTACTAATAAGTTTCCAGATATATTTTATTGAATAACCCCCACTGTCACTACTTATTTTCAAATATTTTTACATATATGATTGAATTTTCAAAAGAGTTCTGTAAGTTGACATGAAATATATTGCATGTATTAATATAAGTATATTTATTACCCATTTACTCTGAGTTGATGGTATACAACCTAGTAATTTACATATATAGTAACAATCTTGAGATCAATATCCATCAGTGGTCAGAGTGTAGTTGAATGCCTATACTAATTCTATTTTGAATTTAGTGTTTGCTTATTTAACAGTAATAGAGTTTGTCATCACAACCAATTGGAGTGTGTTGGTTTTATATCAAGCTATAATTGTATTCATGTTTTCTTTGTTGTTTATCTAAAAATTGAAAAAAAATTTGGGACTGTAATTATGATAATAAGTAAACAGTTAAATGGAAATAAATGTGATATCCTGGATTCATTTAGTCTTCTAAATTGCTGATCATTATAGGATACATTTTCTAGGCAAACGTTAATTTTAAGCAGCATTCTGAAAATTATGTTCCTTAGTACACTGATCTCAGAATATTCCACACAAAAAAAGGTTTATAGGATAAAAAGTGGTGACTCATTATAAATGATAATCTATCCTTTTTTCTTGTGTTTTTCCTGGTGTATTTCTTGTGTATTCCCTAGTGCATTTGTATATTAAATACAGTGGTCCTACCTAATTTGAAGGCTATACATTCTGAGATCCACAGTGGATGCCTGAAATAGTAGATAGTACTGAACTCTCTCTCTCTCTCTGTATATATACTATGTCTTTTCTTATACATATCTCTGATATAATTTAATTTATAAATTAAGTGCATTAAGAGATTAATAATTAATAATAAAATAAAACAAGTATAATGATACACTATAATGAAAGCTATGTAAATGTGGTCTCTCTCTCAAAATATTTTATTGTACTGTCCTCATCCTCTTCTTCCTGAGATGATGTGAGATGATAAAATGCCTTCATGATGAGATAAAGTGAGGTGAATCACTAGGCCTTGTGATGCAGTGTTGGGCTGCTACGGACTTTCTCATGGTATACTGGGAGCATCATATACTTCTGGACCGCAGTTGACACAGGGTAACTAAAACTGTGGAAATTGAAATTAAAGCTGAGGGAGGCCTACCGTATTCAGAGCAGTATTACAAACATAAAAACCAATTAACTTGGGGGCACCTGGGTGGCTTAGTTAGTTAAACATCCAACTCTTGATTTCAGCTTAGGTCATGATCATGGTTGGTGGGTTTGAGCCCCCAGTCAGGCTCCGCGCTGATAGTAGGAAGCCTGCTGAGTATTCTCTCTCTCTTTCCTTCTTAGCCCCTCCCCTGCTCTTTCTCTCTCTCTGTCAACATAGATAAACTTAAAAAAAATAAATTTTACCCATTAATAAACATCTTATTTCAAATGCCTTTTTTTATAAAAGCACTTTTCAACATTCCTTTGAATTAGTTTTTTAATACAAGACTCTGGGAAATAATAAATTTCAAGAACTAATGAAAATTAAGAAATAGGAGGTAAGGACATGAAGATAGTCTACCTTTCTGGGAAAAAAGGAGTATGGATGAATTAAGCAGACTACCATTCTAATTTTAACTCTGCACCTAAGTAATGATTGAATAAATAATTTACCCTCTCTGAATTTAAGTATTCTCATCTCAAGTAGTAACTGTGCTTAACCCATTGGCTTATTATAACAATTATATTAAATATAATGAAGTTAAGCACCAAATCTCTATTAGAAGCTACTCTTAGATTTTTTTTGTAAGCAGTTCCAAATTACCATTAGGTTTTTCAGCAGTGCAGTGTAAGTGGCTACCAAGATATTGTATTGTATCCTCCCTATTGCAGGAACCTTGTATTATGTATCTTGTGGAGTCACATTGGACACACTATGACCTATTTCTTGTCTCAATCCCTACTCCATATTCAATCTCCTTATACCACTGTAGGTGAAGCTGATTATCTTTTTAAAAAAGCTCTGGCTCCATCCAATTTTTATGACTAATATTCCATTGTGTAGATATACTACATGTTCTTTATCCACTCATCAGTCGATGGACACTAGGGCTATTTCCATAGCTTGACTATCATGGATAATGATGCTATAAATACATGCTTTTGAATTTGCATTTTTGCATTCTTTGGGTACATACTTGGTAGTGAAATTGTCAGATTGCAGGGTAGTTCTATTTTTAACTTTTTGAGGAAACTCCATACTGTTTTCCAGAGTGGCTGAACCACTTTGAGAGTATTATGCTAAACAAAGTAAGTCAGTCAGAGAAAGACAAAACCATATAATTTCACTCATACGTGGAATTTAAGAAACAAAATAAACAAAAGGAAAACCAAGAGAGACAGAGGCAAACCAAGAAACAGATTCTTTTTATTTATTTATCTATTTTTGAGAGAGAGAGAAAGAGAGAGAGAGTACAAGCAAGGGAGAGGGGCAGAGGGAGAGAAAGAGAACCTTAAGCAGGCTTCACACTCAGCCTGATGCCAAGCTCAATCCCATGACCCTGGGATCATGACCTGAGCTGAAATCAAGAGTCGATGCTCAACCGACTGAGCCACCCAGGTGCTCCAAAAGATTCTTAACTATCGAGAACAAACTGATTCTTACCAGAGGGGAAGTGGGTGGGGGAGATGGGTTAAATAGCAGTGAGGATTGAGGAGTGCACTTGTGATGAGCACAGGGTAAAGTTGGAAGTGTTAAATTACTATACTGTACACCTGAAACTAATATAACTATGTTAACTAGATGGACTTAATATTAAAACTTAAAAAAAATAAAGCTTTAGAAAGTAGCTAACACAAACCTAGAATCATAGGCTTAAGCAATTTGAGATGATCTCAGTTATAACATGTCCTAAGTCACTCAGACCATACTTGGATACCAGTTAGGCATCATGGCATATGACACCAGCACCGTGATTATTCATCCTGTGGACCTTGAATAGATCTAGTTATTTGTGTCTTCCCAAATTGTTAGCATTCTGTATCACTGAAGTGATCTGTAAGGAGCATTTATACTGCATTTTGCTACGGTTAACAACATTTAGTAATTAAATAATGGTCCCTGTTGGAACAACAAAGTTGCATATAATTTTAAATGCTTAGAATCAACCTTCTTAGAAAATAGGTCATTTTTTTTCCCCCCAAAGGAAGACAAAGTAACACTCATATAAGTTGCTGAGCTATGAAACCAAGTAAAAATGTAAGAGAGTCTGGGAGGAGGTTTAAGATACCCCAGAAGTTAAAGACTCCATTCCTTTTACTAAATACTTTTATGTCATTATATATTTATATACATGTTTTATTTATTAATCTTGCTTACAGTGTATCTCTCCCCTCAAAAATATAAGCTTAGTGGGGGCAATCTTTTTTGTTGTTGTTTTCACTTACTGTTATACCTCTAAGACTTAAAACAATACCTGGCACATCACAGGAGTTGAATAAATGCTTGTTAAACAGATTAATCCAGAGGGTTGTAAATGAGAACATGTCAAGTGCAAATATTTGTAAAGACTCTCAAAAAGAAAATCCTAGATAATTTCTATTTTAAAAATTCTGTGGCTAGAGAGAAGAAGATTATTTTAAACTGTATTTTACAAAATAAAAAATAAATATCTTTAGGTCATATTAATGGGAAATAAAAGTTTCTCTTCAAAAATAATTGTAAGGGTGCCTGGGAGACTCAGTCAGTTAAACCACCAATTCTTGGTTCCCACTCAGGTTATGATCTCACAGTTTGTGAGTTTGAGGCTGTGTCGAGCTCTGTGCTGAGGGCAGAGGGTCTGCTGGGTATTCTTCTCTCCCTCTCTCTCTATCCCTCCCCTATTCATTCTCTCTCTCTTTTAAAAATCAATAAATAAACTTTAAAAAATAATTATAATTCTCTGATTGTAAAGGAAAACTGTAGGAAAATATTTGCAAATTTCTCTATCATTGTTAAAAATTTATTTTTTTAGAGTTTATTTATTTTTAGAGAGGTAGAGAGCACAAGAGGGGGAGGGGCAGAGAGAGAGGGAGACAGAGAATCCCAAGCAGGATCTTCCACCTTGTCAGCTTGGATCCCAATGCGGGGCTCAAACTCATGAAACTCTGAGGTCATGGCCTGAGCTGAAACCAAGAGCTGACTGCTTAACTGACTGAGCCACCCAGGCACCCCATCATTAAAAATTTTCTAGATGCCATTCATTAGAACCCTACCTGCCTTCAATGAAGGCAAGGCTGATTTAAAAGTTATGGAAACTTTTCTCAAAATATGGAAAAGCTAGTAGTAAAAGAGTACCACTGGGTACTCAAAAAAATGTGATGAGTAATAAAAGGTGTTGCAACTCAACCCATTGAGAAAATAATATAAAGATATTAGCCCCAAGTGGCACCTGGGTGGCTCAGTGAGTTACGCGTCAGACTCTAAGTTTAAGCTCAGGTCATGATCTCACAGTTTGTGAATTCAAGTCCCACATGGGCTCTATGGTGACAGCACGGATCCTGCTTGGTATTCTCTCTCCCTCTCTCTCTGCCCCTCCCCAGCTCTCTCTGTTTCAAAATAAATAAATGAACTTTAAAAAAAAGACACTAAAAAAAAGATATTAGCCCCAAGAGTGAGGGAAAGAGGATATAATATGAATTTAAATAGGTAGGGACCCAATTACCAATAATATTTATAAATGGTAAAGAAAGAAACTGTGATATACTTAAATCAGATTTGATAAAGGACATGAACTAGAAGCCCAGACTCATGTACCCTGTTTGAATCTTGTGAGCAACAGCATATGGAAAAGTTCACATGATTCAAGGGTTTTACCCCAGATTTCAGTTCCCAGGCTTTTTTATCCCTATGCTAAATAGTGAAGCATTATCACAGATACAAAATAATCTCCATCTGTGTGCATGCCACTAAACCAGGTAATTTGGCCAGGAATCACATTCCTTAAACAGCATGTGTAAGATTTTTCTCAAAGCAATGCAGCAAATACTATTCCCTAATGTATAGTAAATATATATATATATATATATATATAATATATGCATGTTAAGATAATATATAGATAATATATATTTTCTTAGTTATATATTTTTCATTCATTCATTCAATTAAAAATGTTTGGGGCATTCGGGTATTATGCTAGTTACTAGGGCTGAAGAAATGAATAAAATATATTTATCTGCCTCAGGAGACTCACAATGCAGAAATATGAATATAGAACCAAAAAACTGATATTACAGTTGGATAAACACTACAGCTTTAACAAAATGCTTTTCATTACACATGGACTAATGCTCAAAGCACAATAATAAAAATATTATTTTTGTTTTGTGTATTTAAATCATATTGTAAAATTCCCTTTTGCAAGATCTGATTAAGCCTGGTAGTCCGGTAAGATGTGCATAATAAATATGTTTTGTAGTAACAAAATGTTAACTCATTTTACTGTTACATAATTATCATTTAAACACAGAAATTTTAACTCCGTAAGTATGTTTAATTTAGTCTTTTAATACAATCAGTTACAGTCAAAAATCTTCAAAGTCTTTTATATTGCTCCAAATAAAACACAAAGCTTCTCTCACCAATTCAACAGGAAAAGGCCTGTTTCTAAGAAAGCATTTGGGTATATATTTTATTTGCACAACATACTTATTCAGGGCTTGTATGCCAGGTAAATCTACAGACCTTTTAGCTATAAAAAGTTATGCAAGAAATATATACCCCTGATATTCCTTAGAGGATAGACTTCAAAAGCATTACTTTCAAATAGGGATAGAATTTCCAAAGAAGTTCTTCATATCCCTGATTTTAAGCTAGACATCTGCAGGAAGAGAGAAATTTGAATTTGTTGGGAAATAAGTGAAAACAAATTCTGTACTTAAATATTGCTGAATATTCAAATACAGATGCCTGTCAGAAATAAGTCATCTGCAACAGTAAAAATGCTTTAAATTTATACAGCACCATCTTCTGAGGAATTCATTTAGCACTAAGTTGGACAATGCAAAGGGAAGCAATATTACACTTTAAAAAGATACAGAAAGAGGAAAAAAACCTGGGTGTGTCTACCTAGAAAGACAATAGATCATTGTAAGCAGGAGTTAAGCCTATCAAATAACAAATTTTACTGATTTCACTCAGGGAAATGATCACCTGCTTGAGATAAGTGGATCAACAAGCTTCTAGTATCATCTACATAGATCATCAAATTATTTTTGAATAAAGATTAATATCAGATTAATTGAAAAGCATTTCAAGAGAAGTGATTTTGAAGTAAAAATAGACTACTTCAGATGTAAAACAAAATTGTTTAATCACAAAATGCAAATAAAAGTATAGAGGACAATCATCACATCAGAAACAGTAATGGGAACCATTAGTGACAAACTTCCAATTGATAGTATTAAGACCCCATTCTTTTATCCAGCTATCACATTTTTATTGAGTTTCTTCTTTGTGTCAAGCAAGATACTGGGCTCTGGGGGAATTCATTAATGAATAACAACACAAAAAAAACCCCAAAAAAGATTTCTTTGTTTATAAGAATCTTACTGAGGACATTCTCACAATAAAATTTGTTCCTTAAAATCCAATCCTTTTTTTCTCTTAACGTGAAATTTAAGAAGGAATGATACTGGGGCATCTGGGTGGCCCAGTTTGCTAAGTGTCCGACCTCAACTCAGGTCATGATCTCACAGTTTGTGGGTTCGAGCCCCGCATCAGGTTCTGTGCTGACAGCTCAGAGCCTGAAGCCTGCTTTAGATTCCATGTCTCACTCTCTCTGCCCCTCCCCCAGTCATGTTCTGTCTCTCTCTGTCTCAAAAATAAATAGAAAAAACAAACAAACAAATTTTTTAAGAGGAATGGTACGAAAAAAAGTTTGTATTAGTTCTTTCTTAACCCTCTGTAACACCAGTTTTCTAAAGTCTTTACTTTTATACATAAAAATATATTTTATATATCATATACATTATGTAATAACATACAAATATATATAATATAATCACATTACAATACCTAAAAGTAGAGTAAAATTGGACCAGCAAAAGCCTCTGAGAACTTTTTGAACTTACATATGGTAATTCTACCCCAATAGGGCAATGTTTAGGACAGATTCTCTTGAAAGCAGAGCCTGAGGCAAGGATTAAAATAGAGATCCTTTAGTTGAGAAGTACAAGCCAAGGGCCAAAGATGAAAAAAATGGAAGTGAGGCAAAGGTGTAAAGCACTACTATATGGTGTTACCATACTGACTATCATGTTAAGAAGTACCACTAAGAGACACAGTAGTTGTTCAGAGTTAGGATAGCTTGATAATGGTGAAATTTACAAGTTATCTTGAGACTTGTATGAGATGTCTTGTCAAATCTTGGAAAATCTACAAAATCAAGACCAATGTTTAATACAATTTAGGGAGACTCTCATCAAAATTGGGCTTCTCAGAATCCTGTGTTGCAGGACTCAGGTAAATGTTGGTTCCTGTACAAAGTAACTCCTTGATACCTAGACACTCCATACAATAATATTTATTTCCAAGGACCAAAATTATGTATAGATTTTGGCAAATGAATCCGAATATAGTGTTGTTAGTCATCATATCCATTGTAGAATTTTTTATATTACATAATAAGAAATGTTTATGTGCTACATTCAAGTGTCTTTAATCACTGTTTTTGTTAGTTACTGAGATTGGCATCAACCTTATTATTCTAGAATTTTTTATTCCCTCAAAAAAGATTTTCTTCATTCAGTGAATATTCTCTGATTTCTCTAAACATGAACAATCCTAAACTTTCAACTAGGGAGGCTAATCTCATTTATCACACCTTCTAAAATATTTCAGACTTTAACAAGGCAAATCATAGGCATAAATTCTTACTCTACAGCCATTAAAATGTCATGCTTTTCCTATTTTTTCCTGACAATTGTTTTTCACTGAGAATGGATGTGTGAAATGCTGACAGCCCAGATAAGTGAGGAAATAGCCTTATCATCTTAAAGTAATTAATTTAATCTATTTGTATTTATGCTGATTAATCCTACCAAATGCAAGTCCATTCCAACTTTCATTTAAAAATAAGCATAATAATAGGCCATAGTCCAAGGAAAAACATTTTCAAAGAAAGAGGTAGGACAGGGATTTTGTAATTGTTCTTAAGACAATTTTCAATATTTAGAGTTACAAAGTACAGTTGAATTTGCTAGCAACACATTTGAAATAGACTTGAGTCTAATGTGATCATTGCCACAGTATTAAAAAATACTAACTCAATGATAAAAAAAAAACTTTGCTTTGCATATTATTAGGCATCTGAGTAAATAAAAATCTGATATAATAAAGAAACATGCTTTTTTTTGTTTCATTCACATAACAAGAACAGATGAATATACATACACATTTAATCTCTAGAATAATCAGTTAAATATAAAAATGTTGTGAGGAAAACAAATAAAATAAAATTATGTAAATAAGCAAAAGAACTATACAATAGATTTAAAAGTTAAGAAATCTAAATTCTAGTCCTGACTCTGCCCAAAACTAGTAGTGGGACCTTTAGTAAAGTAATATTCTTCCCGATTTTTAAATTCTTTATCTATGCACCAAATCAGAATTGAAATAGATGTCATAAAGCCTGCCTCCTACCCTACAAATATGGCAGACGTTCTAAATAGATCCCAGCCCTCTTTGCCACTGTGCTGAACGTGGCAAAATTAATTCTAATCCTACCACTTCGGGCAGTCACTAGCAATTAATGGATTTGGCATTACAGATGAAATAGTTTTGGCATCTTTTGATTAGATAATCTCTAGAAGCTCTACCATTTCTTAACTCTGAGCATTAGTACTTTATGTAATTAATGGTTCTTTAACAAAATATAACCAAATTCTGCTTTTCAGTGAGCCCATTTACAGAGCTCTTCTGTAGTGCTGACATTCAGAAACAGGGAACTATTCCATCTAGCAGCGAGGCCTAAGGGAGAAATCAAACAGTTATTTAAATTAATGACAGTTGAAAACTAATTCAATTTGAGTGACTTAAGTATCATAGAGGCAGAATAAATTACAGAATTAGAAGGTCAAGAGATGTGGATTAAAACCCTGTCTTCTCATCTTTATCCAAGTTGAAGTATTTATTCATTCAACAAATATGTTTGAAGCCCAACCACTCTACTTGGTGGTAACACAATGTGAAATGAAACCAATCTAATCTCTGTTTTTATGGTGCTCACAGTCTTGTGTAGGAGTAAATATAAATATATTTTTAATATAAAATTTAAACTTTACAAAATGAATTATATTATTTTGTTAGCAGAAGGAGTCATGAAAAATATGATTAAAGCATGAATATTTAAGCTAAGATCTGAAGAATAAGTAGAAGGTAGACCAGAGATAGTCTTGAAGATTTTTAATGATTTTATAAAAAATTTCCTCAGAGAGTGGTCTGTGAAATAACAGCATCAGCATTACTTGGAATCTTATTAGAATTTACAGTTGACCCTTGAACCACATGCGGGTTAAGGATGCCAACCACTTATATAGTCAAAAATCAATATATAACTTTTAATTCCTCCTTAACTTAACTGTACTATTAAGTCAATAATCAATAATGTACTGTCGACTGGGAGCCATACTAATAATGTAAACAGTCAATTAACACTTATTTTGTATATTATAGAAAATAAATAAATAAATTTAAATAAATAAATATAAATATATTTATTACATAGTGTATTCTTATAATAAAATAATCCAGAGAAAAGAAAATATTATTAAATCATAAGAGAAAATATATTTACAATACTGTTTACTGAAACAAAAAAAAATCCACGTATATGCAGATCTGTGCAGTTCAAATCCATGTTGTTCAAAGGTCAAATGTACAGTGTCCCAAGACCCTCTGCAGAGCACTACTGACTCATAACTTGCATTTAGAAGACCACTTGATGGTCAATATGTTTAGCTGTGAGAAGCACTTGAGTAAAAGCAAAAGGGTTGGCAAAGGAAAATGAATAAGAAAAAAGAAAGGAAAACCAGGAGGGGCACCTGGGTGGCTCAGTCAGTTAAGTGACCTACTCTTGATTTCAGCTAGCTCATGATCTCACAGTTGTGAAATTGAGGTCTGCATGGCGCTCTGTGCTGCGCTCTCTCTCTCTGTTTCTCTCTCTGTCTCAAAATAAATAAATATGTAGGGGGGATAAAGGAAAGGAAAATAAGGTGTCATGGAGGCCACTATAAAAGAATGCATGAAAAATGAAGTAGTCATCAATAGTGTACAATGCTGTTGGGAGGACCTAGAAGATGATAAAAAATTTGTGCATTAAATTGAACAGTATGGGGTTTGATCAGTGACGTCAGCCAGACCACATGATGGGGCAATGCAAGTAGAAGCCAAAAATTTTAGTTAGTTGAAAGATGAATGGAATGTGATGAAATGACAACAGCCACATACAAACAACTCTTTGAAGAAGTTTGCCCTTGAAAAACACTGAGGATAGGTCAAGAAGTAAAGGGAATCGGAGGGTGATGAAGGAGTCGAAGTTAACACAAACAATGATAGATGATGTTTGAACATCAGTGAGAATAATCAATTGAAAAAGAAAAAAAAATTGAAGCTAACAAGAAGTTGTCAAATTGAAGAAGTTTCATATTAACAAAAGGGAAAGGCAAAGGATTCCAAGCAAACCTTATGAATTTGCCTTTGATAGGTGAGAAGTTAGAAAAGTAAAAAAGAAGATGGGTATAAATGACCACAGGCTTGGAGATTTGGAGGATGCTCATCTAATGGGTTCTAATACGAGAGAAGGTCATTTGCTAAAAATGAAAATGGGAAGGGTGGGGTCAAATATTTAAGAAAGGGAATGTTTTTATTCTTATCAGACAAAAATATTATTCTATTCATTCATAACAGCCAATCCAAATGAGATTGAGTACATTCAGGGTGGTACATAACAACCATTCCAGATAGGCCATTTTCTTACCCCAATATTATAGATAAGAGATTCCAGGTCAAGCAAATTAAAAAGCTTGGATAAAAACTTAGCTAGTTTGCTTCAGATCCATTTTTTTGTCAACTGAACTGATATCTTTTTTATGGGGAGAATTTATTTCAGAATTATAAGAATACGGTGTGATGATGAATTTTAATGACAACCGTCAGCCAGATAGTACTATTACCAGTAAAACACTGTCTTTATACAAATGAAAAATGACTTAATTTCACTCTGACTCACTTTTTATCTTCACTCTGAATATAGTATGATGGACCATTAAGAAAGCATAATAATATTTAATAATAAAAATAATTAACCTTTGTATAACAGTTCAGAAAACATTTTAGCAGACTTTCTTTTACTATATATTATCCCATAATATTTAATAATTGAGTATATTTTCTTATAAAAATCAGTTTTTAAAGATATTTTTGATATTGGGTCAGAAGTAATGTTAGGAAGATCGTTTCTCACTTATAGTGTTGTTATAAGGTCAAATTAGATAAAAAAGATGGAAGCATGATATTCACAGGAAAAGCTCAAAACTTCACTATTAAGGATGAAAAGAGAGAAAAATTCAAGGAATGAATATTATTGTTGTTTTTAAAACTACTAAAAAAGTCCTGACTTATCATTTAATGGACTTTGATGAAAGTTTTAAGACTGATAGCAACTACTGGACTTGACCTTAAGTCAGTGAAATGTAAGTGTCCATTTGTTATACTTTTGAGATGACTGGGGTAGTTTGACTCTGACACAATTCTATGAAATAAGAAACTTCCATAGGAAATTATTAAGTACTTTAGAAAAACAGCATGTGTTAAGAAACTCTAGACAATGTTCAGAAGATTACTCTACACAGCCTTTTGTAAATGTTGCCAAGACAGTAGAAGATTTGAGAGATATCACCATAGGGTTTGGTAACAGCCAAAGGACAACTGAGAAAGAATCAGCATGCCAAGATGTAAAAAGAAATCACAACAGCCCAGAGCGATGACACAAAGGATAAAAGGGTCAGGCACCTAAAAAACAAACAGAGATTGCCAACTCTGTAAGAAGTATCCTGTGGGTGTAGGGCAATGAAAACAAATGAGCAAACAAACAATTTGTCTTTGTCAAAAGGCCAAACTATATACTCAGTAAAACAGGCTCTGGCCAAATCCACAGACAAGACTATCTCTTGGGAGGTTTGATGATTCTGGCCTATGAAATAATACTACGAACTAACAAGAAAAGTAGGAGGCTACTAAAAATACAAATGACTAAAATTCAGCAGGATAAAATATACCCACTCCATCCAAAGAGTTTAACCTCCTTTTACTTGTAAACTGTACCTTACGATAAAGCTAACTTTTATTTTTTACTACAGGTTTTCTTTTTTATAAATGTGGTGAATCTTGATAGGGACAACCCAATACGGGCACCATTGTAATTGGGATGTTACTTGCCAAGGATGTCAGAATCTGGATGTACTTGCCGATTGGTCTAACTTACCAAGGTCTTTTGAATTTTGAGGGTTAAAGCTTCTATAAAGAAAATTGCTGAAAGTAATCAAACACATATTGAAGAATAAGTCTATCTAGGTTTAGTAAACAGGAAACAAAGATAAATTTACATAAAATGCAAATAACATAAAGACTGCATCTCTATAGAGTTAGTTTAAAATATTTTTCCGGTATATATTACTCAAAACTTTATTAAACAACACTAAGGGAAATATCTGCGTAGATATTTGCTTTCTAGACCTTATTATATATGAGATTCTCAGTCAGTCAATATAGACTATCTTTTTTTGTTTTCCATTTAGTCTTTTCTTTATGATAATCCCTGCTAAACCAATCCCTTCTATCTCTCCATCTATAGTAAAAACTAGGACAAGTGGAAAATATTCCATCAATATTTTTACAATTGATTATTATTAAAAATTCAAAGTTAAAGTTCAGAATTTTCTTTTGTTTCAGCACATCTGGATCATATTTCACCATTGACAAAGCAGAAGGGTCTTTAGCAGTAGAGCATGTAGAGTTATCATTTCTTCAGTGCGTAAGTTTCAAAAATACTAATGTTTATCATACTAATATCATGAAATGGCTTCTTCTATCCCTGTTTCATTTTATTGGCAAATGAAAGTTTATAGATCAACTGAATTTTTAAAGACAAAAGATCACTTTTAACTTGAAAACCACTTGCCAAAGTGCTTCCGCTACTGAAAAGCATGTCACTCTATAAACCTTCCTGTGTTTCCCAATTCATGTCCATTTAAATATGGCTAAAAATAATTTTAGCTTAAAACAAAAATATGCCAATAAAATTTTTTTCTATGGAAAACTATATATCCTGATGGAAAATTTCAGTAATCATAGTATTTGAACTTTGGTTCAAGGAAATCCACTAAATGGCCTGACAATTAATCGTTAAATTAATTAATCTGCAAAATACCAATAAACATACCAAGCAACTGCATTTATTTCCAATTTTGCACCATTCCACAGTTTTATACAGATTTACAAAGAACACTATTCATCTTTTCATTCACCATTCATCTTTCCATTACCAGTTTTAAGTAATTTTATTTTGTATTGATAGGAAAGCAAATAAATAAAACAAAATTATGCTGGAATATCCAATAAATATAGTATATATCAATGAAATCTTGACAGGAATTGGTATCCTTCTAAGAAGAAAGTAGGTATGTAAAAGTTCTATAATTATTATTATTTTATACATCATCAGACCATATTATAATACTGGTCACTAAATAATAAAAAAGTCATTTTATTACTTATGCATTATTTTTATATATTTAATTGCTTAATAGATCATTAATAACTTTCAGTTAATCTAGAACAGTCCCCTTTCAGCTAATACGTCTCTTTTCAAGATGAGTATTCAGTGTGTTCACAGATAAAACAGTGTGCTTGGCATCAGCAGCCAGGGAAAGCTAATTCCACCAGGACCCTGGTCTGGTCAGAGAAGCATTTAATATTCAGCCCTGAAGGCCATTTGCAGCAAAATGCACAAAGCCATCATGCCACTAGTCAACTGGGTCACTGAGTAATACAGGACATTACAGTTAGGTACATCTGAAATTTATGCTGGAAACAGAGGCTGAGCCAACTTCACTAAATAGCAGTCAGTGTCTTTCTACAGTGATTTTCCCATTTGTTATGTAAACCTAGAAATCTTATATCTACTTTATATAATGATTTTTTATTTTGTCATAAACTCTTTCAAAGCAATGAGCTCATAAAACAAACATGCATATTTAATGAGAAAGTAAATACCAAATGCCTGCTTCTCTAGAAATTTAATAGTGATTTTATAACTTATACAAAATATCTTTTGACATTTGTCAGTCACCATGGATTACACTCTGGTATCACTGACCATAAAATCAACAAGACATATTTTGTGACAAAACTTTTAACATAATTCAAAATTAAGAATCTATTATGTTTGACTTTCACACATTGTGTAAATTATGACTTCTCAGTTGAACAAGATGAAATTACTAATTCCAAATTTCTTATGCACACACAAAAAGTAAAATGATAGCTGTTAATGTGTTTGCTCCATCTAGGCAACAAAGAATTTGACAGAGTTACGAGTCCCTTTTTTTTAGCCCATGTCATTAGAGGTTTATCAGTTATATTAATTCCAAAAACAGTTCCTTCTTTTCTTCCACTTAACAAAATCAAAGTAAAGGTCTGGGAATTTTATTGATAAGGTAGAACATCTGACATTGTTAATTAAAAAATTTAACATTGAAGAGAAAAATATTTTACATAAATAATACCAATGTAAATTGTAGTGAAGAATAGTATTTTGAATATATATAAACATATATTTTTAAATGTTTATTTATTTTTGAGAGAGATAGAGTGATAGGGTGTGAGTAGAGAGAGACAGAATCTGAAGCAGGCCCCAGTCTCTGAGTTGTCAGCACACAGCCTGATGCGGGGCTCGAACACACGAGCCATAATATCATTACCTGGGCCAAAGTCAGTGGCTTAACCAACTAACCCACCCTGGTGCTCCAAAAACATATATTTTATATACACACACATTTACTAAATTAAAAGGGCTCTGGGGTAGGAATGACTTGGGAATTGGATAAAATACACAAAACTCAAAACTGAGTTCAAACTGTAATCAAATATTCTACTGATATAAATAAAAATTAAAGTTGTAGAGATTTATATAAATTCATACAGAATATAAGGATACACAGGGAATAAATGAACTACAAAAACTGTATGCCATTAATAGTAATACAAAAATAAATCACCTCAGGATGACATACTTTTTCTCTTTGTCACTTTCATAAATCAAAATTTTAAAATGTTTGCACCTTTGAAAAATCTTACTTTAATATTATAAAAATGTTTGTCAATGAGCCCTACACCTGTTCAAAATAAGTTAGAAAACTTTAACTAAAATATTCAAGAGAGTATTAACACATTTCAACATGAAACACTTTAAACAAATTGCCATTATTGAAAAAAAAGCTAAAGCTAAAGCAAAATAAAAGACTAAATTTATAATTCTAAAACTTAATTTTGGAATCTATTGACCTATGGTTAGAATATCTTGGTGTTCCACGTATAGCAATTAAATGAAAATAAAAATACCTATTCTTGAGATATCTAAAAATAAGAACATATTGAAAAGAATTATAAAGACACAATTGTTATTTATGATTTTTTTCATAGAAAGTAATATTTGTCAGAAAAGGCTATTTTGAATGGAAGCCAAAGAATATTATTAAAATATTTGATGAAAATAATTACACATTTTAATTGTGATTTTTTAAACATCATCCATTTAACAAGATTGGCTTTGAACTAACCAGTACCTCAGTACCTGTAGAAAGTTTCTTCTCTTTTAAATTATTGTTGTCTGGGTCTATGCTATGCACTACAGCAGCCCAAGCCATATGTGCCCCTAACATGTGAAATGTGGTTAATTCAAGTCGAGATATTCTTTAAAGGTAAAAATACACTGGATTTTGAAGACCAACATGAAAAAAAATCATTAATCTTTATATATAGATCATATATTGAAATTGTAAGATTTTGGTCATAAATAAAACAAAATAAATTATTAAAAAAATTTACCTGTTTCTTTGCACTTTTTAAAATGTGACTACTGGGGCGCCTGGGTGGCTTAGTCGGTTAAGCGTCCGACTTTCGCTCAGGTCATGATCTCGCGGTTCGTGGGTTCGAGCCCCGCGTCGGGCTCTGTGCTCACTGCCAGCTCAGAGCCTGGAGCCTGTTTCAGTCTGTGACTCCTTCTCTCTCTGACCCTCCCCTGCTCACACTGTCTCTCTCTCTCTCTCTCTCTCCTAGAAATAAATAAAACATTAAAAAAAATTTAAAAAAAATGTGACTACTAAAAAGTTTATGATTCCATTTTTGGTTCCATTTGTGACTCACATTACATTTTTATTGCAAAGCACTTCTCTAAGTCCAGAAAAGAGCCAATTGAAGGTTCAACAATTTAAAATACATTAACTATAAATTCAACTTTTAAAAGTTACAATTGAATCTATTTTCACAATATAAAAAGGATAATGCAGTGTTTAAGAAAATATGTTCTAAGAATACATATTTTGTATTTGTGGGCTTTTTTCATGTTTATATTTTGGGAAAGAGAGAGAGAGAGAGAGAGACAGAGCTGAGTAGAGGAGAGCAGAGAGAGAGGGAGACACATAATCTGTAGTAAGCTCCAGGCTCTGAGCTGTCAGCACAGAGCCCAACATGGGGCTCAAACCCATGAACTGTGAGATCATGACCTGAGATGAAGTCTGATGCCCAACCAACTAAGCTGTACAGGTGCTCCAATGTATTTGTTATTTTTAATGTTTAGATAATATAAAGAAGTGAGGTAATAGATATTATGTATATCCACATAAGATGAAGAACCTAAAACAGTGTCACTTGTGAAAACTAAGTTCTCCCAGTTTATGAAGGATTCTGAAGAAAAATCTACTGCCAACTGATGCCTGGAGCTACAGTACTGAGGAGAGAAGGCACGGCCATAGTCCAGTGATTTGTATCCAAAACAGAAAGATTTTGTGTTCAGTGGTGAGGAGTAATTAATCAGGACCTGAGCATTTTTCCTGTCCTATCTAACAAGTTTTTAAGACAGGATATTTAATATCAAAGTTTCTCCTATTAATATAACTGCATCCCAGAACAAATCCCAAGAATGCATACAAGATATGAAAAAGAAAACCCTCCAAAACCCAATAAGGTAAAATTTCCAATTATCTGTCATCCAACCAAAATTTAAACCATACAATGAAACAGGAAAATATGATCCATAATCAATCAATTGAAATCAATCCAGTACTAATATAGATATTAGAATTAGCAACAAATAGGTACAGTTAAGCTGTTATTCTAACTGTATTCCATATGTTGAAAAATTTAGAGACATGATAGATAAAAAAAAAAAACCACACAAGTCAAATTTCTAAGTATTGAAACAATCTAAAAAATGAAAATGCATTTGATGGAATTTGTGGAATTCAGATATTGCAGAAGAAAAGATTCATAAGATTATTAAATCTGAAGATAGTAATAGAACCTATTCAATATGATACAAGAAAGAAAATATAGTTAAAAAAAATAAACAGAGCACCGGAAAGCTGATGGACAGCACCAAATGGCCTAATATTGGCATCGCTGAAGGCCCTGAAGATGGAGGGACAGGAAAGATACTTAAATAATGGCCCAGCATTTCAAATGAGATGAAAACCATAAATCTACAGATTCAGTGTATTCAGTGAAACCCAACACAACATATTAAGATACCGAAAAAGAGTGATTATGAGAAAATCTTAAATACCATCAGAAAACAATGAAGTCTTGGGGCACCCGGGTGGCTCAGTTGGTTAAGTGACTCGTATCAATTGTAACATTATTCCCAATAGCCAAGATATGTACAGTAAAACCTGGGATTGCAAGCAACTTGTATTGTGAGTGTTCTTCAGGATGAACAAACATTTCTAATAAATTTTAATTTGATAAATAAGCAATGTCTTGCAATATGAATAGTATATAATGACGAATGTCACACGATCACACCTGAGCCAATGGTTCTTGAAATTCACTTTGATATATAAGTGTTTTGTATAACAAGCATG